>NW_010972920.1:2795605-2826292 GCF_000737465.1 Haliaeetus leucocephalus | reverse complement strand
GGGGATTGGAAAAAAAAAAAAAAAAAAAAAAAAAAAAAATTATCAAAGGTGTGATGGGCTGAGCTGGGTGCAGGGTGGGAGCACCCAGGGCCAGA
Source organism: Haliaeetus leucocephalus (assembly GCF_000737465.1). Taxonomy (NCBI): domain Eukaryota; kingdom Metazoa; phylum Chordata; class Aves; order Accipitriformes; family Accipitridae; genus Haliaeetus; species Haliaeetus leucocephalus. Next base: position 2,826,197 of record NW_010972920.1, on the reverse strand, counting down.
GGGTGCAAAGCCACAGCCAGCGAGCGAGTGTGCACACCCTGACACGTCCTAGTGCCTCGGGGTGTAACAAAGACACCGGCATCGCCTTTGCAGAAAGGCTCCCAACCGGGGGGAAACCCTCTCTTGAAGGAAAAAAAAAAAAAATTAAATCTCACCAGCTTCCTAATTGAGGGAATGTCAGTTTGACATAACTGATATCTGAGGGAAACTTGCTTTCATTTGTTTCTATAAATATTTATCTTTTTCTTTCCTGCCAAATACCCTCTGTGAATCATACACAAGATAAACTCCTGCCCTCCCCTGCACCTGGATTTGTCAGTAAACAACCTTTTCCTTTCCTTAGTTTGCTGGTCCCCAAGGAAATGCACAGACAGCTTGGAAGAAAACTACAACGAATATCCTGTAGAAAACCTGGATTCTTTAACACATCAACTACTTTGACCGACACAGAAATTTTTCTTCTTTTTTTTTTTTTTTTTTAATGTTTAGGGTCTCTTTTTCTTTGTTCAAGCAACAATAAAGAAGCAAAATTGCCAAAGGGCTATAACATTTGTGCTTCATGTTAGAGAAGTATCACAGATGAGGAGGACTGTGACATGATCAAAGCTGACCCTCCCCAAATCTATCTGATTATGGTCCTGTATTAAAGTGCATTTTCCAATGAAGTGAGGTCATCTGTTGCATGTTGTTCTGGCATCAGACAAATGGGATTAGGACTCAAATCAGGTTTGGTGGTATATTTCAGATCGGTATTTCAGATTTGTACTTGGGATTACTGTTTGCTAGCAGGTTGATTTAAATGAAATTTTATTTACTTATTTATTTTATTATTCCAATGGAGTGCTGCTTATACTCTGTTTTCACCTCTGACGTTGCGACTTCACTTTTAAATAGCAAAATAAATCAAGGAACGGTAAGTCAGATCCCGGCGTTATGCCCTTTCTCCTTGATTTATATATACATCCACTGGGAGACAGCAAGGAGCCACTGAGGTAGCTTGGGGATTTAAGGGTCTGAATTTCAGGTGACAAAATCCAACCTCCTGTTTGATGAATGGGCTACGGGACGGAGTGAAACCCCTTCTTGTGCTCACCCTAGACAACGAGGTGTCCCCAAAGCTTTCCCCTTCGCTGATGCAGAACAAGCCTCCAAGCTGTAGTAACTGGAAAATAGTGAGACAGAGCAGAAGAACGTTAAGGCTAGAAAGGGTTTTTCCTCTCTTGGACAGGGGATTTTCTTTCCTAGAGTATTTATTGAGGACATCTGACTGGATATCAATGGTCTCCGTGGCAGTAGTAGCGGGTATTTCACCCGGCAGTTTTGGGTGTGTGGAAGGCAAAGGTGGTATACAAGGGAGGTGCTCGGAAAGATGTTTCCCCAACATAACATGTCCACATAAAATATCACCTTAGCATAACAAAATGAGGGACTTTCCTTCTGCCTCTGAGCATGGGACTGGGGAATGTGGGCAGCTTAAATGCCCGCATCATGTAGATACAGGATTCAGACTTGCCACGGCAGAAGCTAGCTCCGTAAAAAAAAAAGCACCAGCTAGGTTCTCGCTTTGCAGTGACACCACAGGATTCATGTACGGCAAGTCAGGAAAAAAAAAAAAAAAAAAAAGGCGCTTTCTCCTTTAGTTTCAGAGCTGTATTTGCTGTTTTATTCCATTGCACCCATCTTAAGGCACAGCTGTGGTAGCTAAACTTTTTGTGCAACACACATAGTGATATCCAGAATATTTTTTTGCCCTTCTCATAGGAAGACATTTAATCTGGTTTGAGAAAAGACCCTCAGAATGGCTGTACTGGGTGAGATAGGGAGCCCAGTAACTCATTGTGTGCAGGGTCCGGTGGCGGATGCCTGGACAGGAGTGGACGTACAGACAAATGGACACCGAAACTTCCCCCGAGCCCTTTCCAGTGCCTGCACATGTGTCCGTATTCAGCAGTTATGTGAAAAGCTGGTGGAAAGCAGGGCTCCCGGGGAGGCTCAGAGCGCAGCACCACTAGAGAGCGGCAGACACCAGCTGAGCAGGGAAAAAATGGAGTGGGAAGGGAGATTTTCATACTGGGAATCCACCCAAACGTCCAGGTCACAGGCAGAAGATGACAGTCAAAGCTGACTGACGGTACAGGAAAAATTTTAACAGCTTTGGAGGTGTTACATGTGACCGCTCTCATCACAGAGGGTTGTTTTTTGGGTTTTTTTTCCACTGCCCCCTTTAAGAAAAGCAATTTTCCAAAGTATTTCTGAACCACCCGCTTGCAATTTTTTCCCAGTTTGCCATTTCTGTCAGCGGTGGAGGACTGATAAAACTGGAGCTGGCCAGTGCCACCGCATTGCCCGGTGTCATCAGATCCGAGCACAGGCGGGTGCTGCACAAAGACCAGGGTGCCCCAAAAAAAGGGCATGGAGATGGGACGCGGCCGAGAAGGACCGAGCAACCGGGTGTCAGAGTGGGAACGAACAGAGGAAACTCGGACCTGGAGAAGGAAAAACAGAAGGAAAGAGATGAGGGAAAAGGAGGGCTGCCTCCTCTCCTGAAACACACAGCTTAGAGCTCTTTGCTCAATTCCCAGGCAAAAGCGGTAGCAACCTGTGGAACTGGCTTGTCTTGATGTTCTGCAGCAAAGCAGAGTTTAGGGTAGGTTTTTGGGTGGGGAGAGGTACGGAGGCATCCTGGAAATCTAGAAATGCAGGTTAGACCCTACAGACCCTGCAGCAATGCGAAGGGACCTTCATTTGAGGGAGGATGGAGGAAGACTGCGGCACTGAGCGGCAATCGCTCCGAAAGAGGAGGACCAGGAGATGCAGACAGAAAACTTGCTTTTTCTTGCATTGCTGGGGGACTGGCTGAAGCCTACAGCACAGGAAAGGAAAATAGCCTGCGGCCAAGGCATTGCCATGGAAGGACAGAGCACTCTCGACAGGAAAAAGTGCCCAGGACCGTCTGTGGGTGGAAAGAGAAGGCTGGAGAGCAAACCACCCGAAATGGAGTGACGCCACAGCTTCGTGCCTGCTGCAGAGCCACCACGGAAAACGCTTCCCATGCCCGGTCAGGGACAGCAGAAGGAAAGGGACACTCCTCTACAGCTCCACCATCCCCAGCACATTTAGAGGTGTCCCCCAGTTACAGGGAATGGAAGCAAGCCCGGATGAGCAAACTCAAGGTGCGTGTTGCTGTGTAGGCAAAGCACTTCTGCGGCTGAAAACACGGAGGCAGGAGGGCACCGGGACAACACGCAGGCCGGAAGCTTTTGCACTGCTCTTCAAAAGCTGGCATCATCCTCCAGGCAAACTCTTGCTCTGCACATCAAGCACAGCAGGCTTACGGATCACACGGGTGCCTGATCCTGTCTTACAAGGGGCATCCCTCCGAGCAGCACCGAGTAGAGGCTGCCCTTCGTTAGTCTGACGAGCTGCCTATATTGTACGCTGCCCTGCTTTGGGCTCTAAAGCCCAGCCTTTCCTTCAGATACATTATAGGACCCTTCTTGGCAAACACACCGGGAAACCTTAGCAAGTATAACCACTACAGCACATCTGCCTGACTTTGCAAGCGGCCTAAAATACCAGAGTTACTTCCAAATTAACCAAAACACACATTTCTTGTGCTTATGGCCTGAAAGAGAATTAACGTAGCTACATGTCCTAACTAAAGCCAGCATGGCTGCGGAATATGTACTGTGAAGGACTCCCACTGCTGAACTATGCTGCAATACTTGACTCTACAAGCATGCCAGCATTAAAAGGACGGTCAGCTAGAAAAGTATCACTCTTGTTTTTCCAAGTCCAGAGAGACTTATTAATATATCTAGAGTTTTGCTAGAAGCACGAAGATGCAAGTTGTCCTGGTTAAACCACGACACAAGTTTACATCCAATCCCTTTTTAGTATGTGTATACTGGCTATATTCCTAGCCAGAAAGCTCGAAGTTCAGTAGTCTGAAGCTGAGACACGAGCATTACTGTTCAGCTGGACACCTGGAAACAGCTGGAACCTGTTAGTGTCGCAGGAAGCCGGAGTGCCACATATAAAAGTGGAGAAATACTACAACGGCTGAGGCTTCCCGCTGGGAGCAGCTGGAGAACCAGAGCACAGGCTGCCCGCTTTTACCGCTTGAGTACGTGATCTCACATAAGATTTATGTTTAATTGCCAGGAGAGCACACATTTGGGATCTCTGTTTTCTGAATCCCAAAGAGAAGCAGTGGTGGGATCAAAGGGAGCTCGAGGTGAACTTCTTTCCTAATTTCTCCCAGGTTTTTGCTTGCAAGGAAGTTCTGCATCCCATAGACACGCTTCCCCCAAAACAATGTTGGATGCTTATTTGCTAAAAAGTAACATGGGTGGAAGCCTGCAGTGTAGGACTTCCAGAGGTGAAAGATAAAGGAGGGAGAGGGTGAGGAACAGTACTGTTACCCTAACACCTAGCCAAGCCTGTGAACCTCACAAGAAACTATGAAGTTACTCCAAAGTCCAACAGTTGCCGAGATTTGCCCCTGTCAAGCGCAAGACACAGCTAGTGAACATGACACAGCACGACCTATTTGCTTTTGCACAGTATTTCTTGGTTTTGTGACAGTCAGTACTTCCGAGTAGGGCGATACAGGTGTCAAGTGACTGAGTAAACTACACAGTTCAGTAGAAACGCAAAATCCCCCTATAACACTGAAGTATACATGGACATAATACCCGGTTCTTTCCAGACAGCCGCAGGAGGTCAATACAGGAGCTGGGCTAGGATTTTCCCCAGGGTTTGCACAAACTGCCGCCCAGGAAGCATTCGGTCCTGGGTGCTGGTTGATATAACCAGCCCATCTTACAGTTATGTCTCAGCCTCACTTGAGCCTGGTTTTTCCTGTCTGATGGTACAACTGGTTATCATTTGTGCTGGAGGGGAGTGATACTGGGAAAGCCACCGGGCTGGAGGGCATTCAACTGCTTCCTGGAAAGCAACACAACTTTGGAGGGAGGGTGGGTAAAATGCATTTCCACACCAAACCTCCTCAAAAGCTGGGATTTTTAATACTGCAGAAATAGTAACCAACAGAAACTAACAGTGAAATGATGCTTTAGGTCTCTTGCATGGTAGGCCTTTTCTTCTTCAACACTTATCCAAGCATTTGTAGGCAACTGCAATGGACCCTCCCAACTGTTTAATTTGTCATGCTAAATGACAAATGATGTTTATCTGCCCAGAACTCAAGTGCATGGGACTGGGAGACCACGTAATGCAGCGGACAGCATCACAACACCGTGATTCACAACAGATTTACATTGAGCCCTGCCTCACCCAAAGTGTTTTCTGTACTCGAGTTGAATCAGCCCGTGGAAGTGTTCAAAGGTCACGGTGCTAAATGCCGGTGGAGTATTTTTTGCTACTCAAAGGACTCCTTTCTGTATCGGCCCTAGGATCATGCCTCCACTGCTTCAGGTAAGGAGAGAACGGCTGCTGCACCCTGCCTCTGCTGCCAGTAGATATTTTAGGATGTGTGCAAGGTCCGAGTCCCTACCCCAGCTCTTGCACAGCTCCAAGGCGAGATAGCCCCGTTTCGTCCCCGTCATGGGCTCTGCATCGCTTTCTTGTCAGCCTCCCCCAAGACATCATCTCAGGTGAGCACCTACAAACCCAGAAGCAGCGAGCCCTGCCTGCCTCCCGTCCCTCCTCCTCCCCATCAGAGAGGCGAAGTCAAGGTGAAGGTGCAAGTTCCAATGACACATCTGTGTCACGCTCCCAAGCTGTCACCAGTTCCACCTCCTCACCGGTAATGCCACAGCTATTTGCCCTACCCAGCTGATGATATTTCCGCAGTTTCTGAGGTCCTGAAGTGTCTTCTGAATTGCTTGAGCTATCAGGGTGTTTGCATAAATAGCAGCACACTCACACCTTCCTTCCCCAGCCCCTCCTAAGGTTAGTCACCGTTCTGCCTAACCTCAGACTAACCCGCAAGCAGGGAGCCCACGTTTCTACCACACCTACAGAAAAACCCTTCTTTTGGGGCGCAGTTACTCCGTGCCGCTCGTAACCAAAGCGCTTGCATTTCAGGGTCACGATAGACGCCCACCATGAGCCTGCTTCTGTATAATCGAGGCTGGGAGACATCAGGAGACCCTTTGCCAACACACAAGATCTGAAAGTTGGAGAAAACGATTCAAGCACATTATTCTTTCCTGCATAATACATCCCAAGCAATGGTAGTCAATCACAGGACACGCAGCGAGTGCCCCACACCTCCGTAACTGGGTACACGACAACGCAACCCCTTCAAAGCCATGGTTGAAGAGATAGGAGTCTTTAAGTCTTTATTTAAGCCTGAGCAAATTTATTTGCTGTCAGCAAAATCCCTGCTCCTCATCAGACCATCAGACTATTTTTGCTCCCGAGGTACGGTTGCTTTTCCAGAGAGGCTGACTACCTCGCTGCACTCAAAAGGAAACGGGATCCTCGCAGTCCGTATGCGCTTTGAAGCGCACGGAGCAAGTTGCGGTTTCTTCTAGAATTAGTAGCAAAGGAGAGCCAACTCTCCTTCCGCCTTTTCCCTCTGGAAGGAGCCTGGGACCTGCCAGCAGCTTTGTACGCATCGCTCTGTTTCCAGAGCTTATGTGTTCACCAGCAATACTAGTATGTTTGTGAAGTTACTTCAAATTAGGAGTACTGAAAATGGAAGTAAAACCAATCACTGCCCTAATCCAAAACCTCTACTCTGCAGACAACTTTTTTATCGAGAAAGACAGATTGGTTCAAAGACATGACGGGAAAATTTTGCATGGAAAAAGTAGGATCCCGGGGCAATACCCACCGAATGCAGATTTTCCAAATACAGAATTTCTTTCCTCCTCCAGAGTCCAAACAGCCCCAGACTGTTCCCAAAAGCCAGAAGACCCTATCACAGGGCAGTAAGTCTTTTTCTCGCTTGCTGCTCTATATAAACAGTCACAGCTCTCCGCAGCCAACACCACAAGCCCCTCCTGTGCTTTGAAACGACTCGGAGGGAGGAACACGGCTTTTCCCCCTCCCTCCCTGTCCCTGAGCTCCTCAGCTCCCAATATTGGGTTGGAAAAAGCTATGGAGAGTTTCAGAGTAATTTCTCTTCCCCACGGCTAACCTGAGGGTGAAAAAAGTTTCTCAGGCAGTGCTCTGAGCTGATTTTCTGTTCCCCAGGGCAGAAAGAGGTTGTTTGTGACCTGGTGGCACAGTGCTCCCATCACTGGTTTGCTTGAGTTTTTAAGTTCTGGGTGGAAAAAAACTAGCACGAGTCCCTCTTTTCATCTGTTCCTCAGCCTTAAAAGCCTGACTCTACCCTGCTGCCTATTTCCCAGCTCCTTCTTTAAGATGCTCCACACCTCCGCTGATAGCATGTTGCTCGCTGGCTCTCGGTGAATGAAGAGCAACTATCCAATTCTAGAAAGTTTAGGACTTCTCCAAGGAGCAGGTTGAGTTCATGAGTTATTATTTTATTGAGATGAAGTTTCAAGCTCTTGAAGTTGTCATGATTCCTCTAGGAAGCTTTTAAAATGCAGAGGTGAAGAGGGCCCTACGATTCACTGGGACCTTGGAGCTAGAACGTAAGCAAGTCTTTGGGAATCAAATGTAGCCAGACCCAAGGACTACACTATCTACACGAGCTTCAGCACCGTCTGTCCATTCACTTCCTCAGGTCTATACTGGTTCTGCTCCTTCCCCCATTCATTCTCTTCTTACCCGTCCACTTCCATCTATAAGACAAGCCTGGTTCAGCAGACAAAATAACGCATCTCTCCCAAGAAAAAGCAAACAAGGCAGAAGCAACCCAAAAGACTATTGCTGTGGGTTCAAGACAGGGTAACAGCTGCTCTCCCCAACACACACTTTGTTCGCTTCAGCTTATTAGAAAAAACAGACTCTTTCCTTCTTTCCCCAAGACCATCTTTTCAACCATTCAGAAAACTGCCAGGCTGGTACAAAACTTTCTAACAGAGAGTAAATTTCAACTCAACTTTTTCCAAGACAAGTTGCATTGACACCAACAAGCCTGTGTTCTTCAAGGGAGAGGATATACTGCCTTGCCCTCATGCCTGATAACACCTAGATGAGAGAAAGGCTCCCCACTATGCAAATAGAGAGTTCTACTCACATCTGAAAGAAGATGAGGTCAAGATGTATTTCTACAAATAAACAAGTTCCTATCCGAGTTCAAAAGCAGCCACCAGCATAAACCACTAGTAAAACAATTGGAAAAACCATGTGTACTTACATATCGAAGTCTAACCGCTGTCAGGAGCTGTAAGAGGAGCAACAAAGGAAGAGTCCTGTCCTCTCTGCAACCAGACTGTGCTTCACAGCTCTGTTCTCAAAGGCCTCTCTGCTAAGAAACGAGGCCGTCAGGTTTCCTACAATCATCAGGCAGCTCGCTGCGAGGGCAGGCTCTACACCTGGGCCCAGCTAGGAACTGGTGTGCTGCCCAGTTCCTTGTAAAGCACTCCCACCTGGGAGCCGGGGAAGGCAAAGGGAGAGGGATGCTTGCTTCTGTGCATTCCTCCGCTATCTGGTGATTGGCAGCAAGAGGAAAAGATGAGTCGAGCTAATTAGAGGCAGGTAGAAGCAAATTAATGACATTTTACCCCCTGACTACTTCCCTACAGGCGTCTGTCATCCCTTCTCCACAGTGATTTCCAAGCTCAAATTTTACAAGCTCCGAGCGGTGTGTTAGTTCGCAGAAGCACATCACCCGTGAGGGCAGTACGTGGTTTTTTTCTACCGGAGAGTCCACCACATCATCCCAAATGCTAGGACGGGGGACTTATACCATACCGTCTCTGCCAAGGGCAGGGTAATTCTGGGCATTGCCTTTGGAGAGCAAGGATGCTAAGGGAATTCTGCAAGTGCACAATGAGTTTTCTTCATCATGTGGAAAGTCATTTCCATAAGGTGGTACTGAAAGGGGAACACATTTCCAGAAAACCTCAACTGCCTTAGTAAATCACTGTTGCTTTCAGAGGCACAGGACTTCCCTTTCCTTGATGTTCTGCCGCTCTCTCCCCTCTTTGTCGCAAATCACTTTAGCACGTGTCAATCCCTCAAGTCAGAAAGTAGTTTAGCGTTAAATTTGTGCTCAAGCAACCAAAAAATCCAGGATTAACAGGTTCTCCTCTCTCCTCTCATTATGCTTACATGTTTTCAGTGACCCATTTTACACAGCCTGGAGGGCTGAAGGGACTCTGCTGCTGGATTTCTCTTAGTTGTTAGTATTTCAACACATACGCAGCCCTGAGCTTGTTTTTCCCTGGCTGTGATAAAGAGGATGCAGATTGCAAAAGAGGTAGTTTCTGACTATTCCAGCCACTTTGTGGCAGGCTACCCAGACCGGCACTGCAATAATGCAGTAAGAAACAGAGATAGAATTCAGATAACTGATTAAGACTGACATTAAGTACGGAAAAAATTCAAACTGCTCTTATTATTTCCTTTTTTTTTTTTGAAGCCTAATTCCCTGAGAAAGCTAATGAAACCACAGGATAAAACATACGACTTTCAGGAGATTATTTTCCTTCCTAGACTCTCAGAAAGCTTTTTTTTTCTCAGTACAAATAACACTCACACCTAAAGAAAACTTTAGGAAGTTCTTGATAGGATAGCTATACTGTGGGATTAGTCATGTTCATAGTCACCCTTTCCATCAGTGGGCTGCCAGGCTTGGATCACGTAGCATTCGTCCACAGTGCAATACCCCAGATAAATGCAATGCCTCGGTTTAAAAAAATCCCCTTATAGGCTGCATGTAGAGGCTTGTCAAGCCTCAAGCGCCCTGCAGGCTGCACTTTAAAAACCTCTGTCCTAGATGATTTCTCTGTCAGGTAGGTTCTTTTTCCCGCCAGCTCTTCTTATTTGCAGGTTGTTTTCATCTGTGGAAGTTTCATTTCTGCTGATGCTAATGAAGCTGAACCCTAGGAGAAGAGTCTGATTTCTATCAAGCCCTCCAACTCCCTGGAGAGCCGGTGTGAAGTCAGCTAAGAAATCATTTCTCTCAACATCTGTTTTCTTCCTACAATTTCTCCTCTTAACAGGCTCCTCTACATGAAAGCATTTTCCTGCCATTTCCCATCAACTGCACACAGAAGAAAAGACTACCACGTCCCTAATCCTTGTCTTGCCACTCTGCGTTTCCACCCAGCCTTCCCACGAATTATCCCCCACCATTTAAAAATTCCAGACAAGCACAGACCCCTTTTTATAGGGTAAGCAGCAGCAGCTCCCTCTTCTAAATTTAAACACATAGGGTGGCTGAATGACTTCTCTTTGCTCCTTCCTCCCCAGACAGGCTATTTTATAGACTAGTGACAGCTGTCACTCAGTACTTCTTCCCTATATAACCCCTGGCCCTGCAGCTTTGCCTCCCTATCCCCCTGCAGAAGTGGCTCTATTACTCTTAACAGTCTAGCACGAAGCATAAGCAAACAGAGAATGTCTGTGTCTCGACTTGAGCATGTTGCCCTTCACCAAGAGGACATTTCGGGCATCCTTGGCCAGCTCTTAGCTTGCAGAAGACTCGCCTATCTATGCGGTTTCAAAAATCAGGAGAACTGAGTGTATCAGTGTGAGACTACACCAGAACTCCTGGCCTCTGCAAGGGACTGACCCTGCACTCTTTGCTCAGGTTTTTGGCTGAGGTGATGGTGCTGGTGTCAATCTTGCTGAGCAACACAGGAGCAAAGTGAAAATGGCATCCCCTAAAGAGCATTTTGTGGTCGCATCGTCATCTGCTCCTCTGAAGACAGGCCAGCCCACAACACCACTGGCAAGGGGGTAGGTACAGGTGAAGGAATCAAGCCATCTACAAAAGCCCAAGACAGGAAAAAAAAGGCTTCTGCTCTTTGTAACACACTCAGAATAAGGGATTTGCAAAACGGCTGCATCTGAGTTATCAAGTGTGCTTGAAAGAAAGGGCTTGAAAGGCACCCGGCTACACCGGATTGGATCTTTCCCAGCTGTCAGCAGCAATTTCACTGGAAAACTGGAAATGAACAGCCCTGGAGAAAGGCAACAAGTCCTCGACAAGGCTGGGCACAGGCACCACTGGCGGTGCAAAACACGGTACATCGTGCTTGCTTGCATCCTTTATGGCTAAGGGAGTAACTGTACCCCGTGGGGTTATATCTGCTGATGTACATTTATCTGCCACAGGTGAGCAAGGGCCTGTTAATCAGCAACTACCTATTGTGCTGATCAACTTAAAACTACCAATTTTACCTCTGAACTCGGATTTCTGTCCAAACCTTTCTCTTGGAAACAGTCTGATAGCTTATCCATGACAAGTGCTGGTATCTTCCCATTATCAAGCGATCGCATAAGTAGCAAAGGCATCCTCTGTTGCTTTCTTTTGCCATATAGGAACCTGTCCTCCATGAGTTTCCCAGCTCCAGGTAGGTAAAAACCCCACCACGTTCTTGTTCCCCTCTCACTTTTGTTTCTCTTCATTTGGCAAGATGAAAGGATTGCTGCCCTTAACAACTTGAAGCATTTTGAGAGTTTCAAACTGCTGGCAGGGACATAAATTGTCCTGATTTTTTACCCAGAAGGGCATGGCAATGCTATCGGGAGGTTCAAGTAAGTAATCATGGTTAGATACCTATCTAAAAGTGTACCAAAAAGATTTGCATGCCTTACATATGCCAGAAATGGGGAAAGAAGCGGTCCTCCAGCCTGGCTTTTCATACCCCATAGTAGCTGCTCTAAACCGCAACAAGCCTGTTGCTTAAGACCTTACTTGATGAAGGCCAGGGAAGGCAATAGTGAGCTGAGGATGAAATACCGTGCTGGCACCAAAATAGGAAAAAAATGACAGCTGAGGTAAAAGGAAAGTGAAAACAAACTATTTGCTAACGCTCTGCTCTTAGGACACAGCAGAGAATGTTGCGACACCTCCTTCCCAAAGCTAACCCCATCAGCCCAAAGTACAGAGCTGGCGACTAGGCTCAGGGCTGTTCCACAGGGGTATTCGCTGGGCTTGCGCAGCTCGAGCGAGTCAGCATTTTGCTAGGTTGGGATTTTGGAAACCAAATGTTAGCGTAACTGATGGCTACGTGGAGCAAACTGTCACAGCTTCATGGTATGGGGGACCTGTGTCTCAAGGATGCTCTTGGCTGTATGTCAGATTGAAGATGACTCACCAGTCCCCCTCCACCCTTTAAATCTTTCTTTACATGCTTCTCAAAATAGTTTATTTTCAGTCCTTTAGTGACAGACTTTTATGTCCCGAATCTGACATTCCTTCTGTGGCCTTGACAGGGCATGGCAAATGGTTTCTTCTAAGCCCCCGGTCTCTGGAAATTGTGCTCCAGCCTAGATCTGCCTCCCTGCACTTACACACAAAACCATCGGCATCAGTAGACAACTCTAAAAACGCTTGTGAGTAAAGATAAAATGGTAAAATAGACATTCTCCATCTTACACTTTGTGATCTTTGCTTATGTCTGTCTGCTCAAAACTTTCTGTTAAGACACTAGGTCTGGCCAATTACTCCTGGCTCAATCTACTGCAGGGTATTTCCGCTTCTGAAATGGAAATTAAAAGACTGGCCCAGTCTCAAAGTGCAGATTTGAATTTCAGACTTCCTGAAGTTCAGGAGCATTCTGACTTTGTTTTAATTCAGCCCACAGTAATGCAGGACAATTTTGCTTGCTTGTTTGTTTTCAAAAACCTGTTCCTAAAGATAAGAACTTACTTAAGCAAGCATTTGCAAAAGTCAAGTGTTGGATAGGTATTTTATAGCCAAAGTTTTCCCTCTGGCATAACCCTAGGATGTACAAGACCTGAGTTTCGGAGCTCATGAATCACTTCAACTCCTTCAGAAAGTAGTGGCAGATGGAGGTGTTCAGCTACTGGAAAAATCACCCTCTGCACGTAGGTGGAAAAATGCTGCCCCTGTTTCACATCCAAATCTCGGCTAGGAACTTGAACAGTCCTACTTGAGCAGTATTCTTCAAGGAGTTGCATATAACACGTACGCATCATCTTGAAGAAGCAATCTTGGCTTCAACGGCAAGGTCTACGGTTACAGCCTGGCCCACGTTACTGCTGGAGGAGAGAAGCGATCTGCCAGCCCCCGTTCGGTGCTGATGGGATCCGACGAAGGTGGACCGGCAGCTGGAGCACAGACGGGTCATGTTCCACACTTAAGATTTATTGTGAATGTGTTACAAGAACTGTTGCCAAAGCAAGTCCCTGTAGCTACCTACCTCCCCTTCTTCAGCTTCTCCAGAAATAGTGAATCCTGAGTATCCTTGAGTGATGCAACACCACAGGGACTAATCCAGTCCTGTCACTATTTCGTAGCCCAGATGACACTAGAAGACCGAGCCCAACACACACGACACTGACAGAGGCAGTAGCCCAGGGATGCGCAGGTTTTTTTGTACAGAATTAGTTGCCTTGCAAACGACCAGGCCAAATTTTGCATGCAGATGTGCGGGGTTTTCCAACCGGGTGGGAAAGTGGCTTTACTCAGCTGGGTAAATTTCCATAGCATAAACATGCTTCTCAAAAACCAGCCTCCTGAGGTCAGGTTTGAAGCACAGACAAGAGGAAGTACAGAAAAGCATGTGCTGCTGTTAGCTGCTTGAAAAAGGACTTTGATCTCCAGAGCTGACAACCTAGCACCTCCAAGAAGCAATACATTTCATGAAGCATTTTATTTGCCTTTTATATAACGTAAGGCATGCAGAACCTCAGTTGAGGTCCAGATACAGAGCACTGTCATCCACTACTGCTTACTAAAACAAGGGCTGGCTTACTGCTCACAGCTCAAGAAATAATGCCAAAAGATATAAACTGATCACAGAGCAACAACATCAAGCGATGGCCAGCACGGACCTAAGTGCTCTACACACCACAGACTCTAAAAGATTGGCCTGGAAAGATGAAAAGAAAACAATAACATAAAAGCTTGAACCCCAGTGAAGCAGAAAATGATTTATGACCCGAGCTGGCGTGGCTTTAACCCTCTGAGGACTGAAAGTTATACAGAGAAAGAGTTCAGCCCTGTGACTTCAGGTGGACCTTTTGTAACAGATAAACCACAGGGGCATTCAGAAAGCAGGCTTCTACGGCAACTGTGGTCAAAGCCCATTAAATAGAGTAGGAGAGTTAGCAAATTCTCCATTACGCAGGGTCGCTTTCCAACAACAGTGACAGTGCAAAAAAAATTCCAAATAAACCCCAATTAAAATGTATATCAGCATACCCAGCACAGTATAAATAGGACTTATTTTAGCAGTCAAGCCTTTGAATCTTTTTTACTGAGAATTACAGGCCAGTTATAGGTTAGCCTCTAGAGCATCCCATATTAAATGCAAACCCCTCATCAACCTTCTTGCAACTCTGCATTTGTGTGCAACAGATGTGCATTCGAGGGGTGCATTTCTTACAGAGGCAGAGTAGAAAGCCCTCGGTGGCATCAGCAAGGACAGCAGGGCATGGGTTAGCGCTGAGCACCTGGGGAAAGCACAGCCCTATGAAATTTAACAATGTCACTGGGGCTCATTTAGACACAAACACAGCTCACTATTTGCATTTAAAGAACAGTGCTCGAACCAGAAGGCTGGCTGAAGATCCTGCCCAGGGCAGAGAGATTAATTCTAGGAAAGGGGGGGCTGAGGGGCTTTGTTTGTCTCATCTTCCAACATCAAAAGGGTAAAGAATGAAAGGATTGAGAGATTTTACACTTTAATTCAGTGCTATGTCATTGGGAGAGAGGGAATGCTGTCCCCACCTGTACAGCAACCTGCTGCTCTGAAAGTGATGGTAGGAAATGGCAAAAAGCAGCAGCAAGTGACTCTGGTTCCCCCTCAGGGCATACCTGGCAAAGTCAGCTCAGATGCCTCTTTGTGGGCTGCAGCATCGGTTTACCCTTGTTCCTGCCACAGTCCAACTTTTCTAACTCCAGCATCAGTCTCTATAAACTCCTGAGAAGGCTACCAGGCTTCCTTCTCATTCCAAGGGCACTTTGAAACACTGACTACTGAGATCTTTCTCCGATTTGCAGAGAAAGGCTGTCCGCACTGCTCACGCCCTCGATAGATTCACACTGGTGGCTCAGCTCACGCTTCTCCCCACCTCTCCTGATATTCCAACACGGTGCTCTTGGAGCTGCAGCCGCCGCTCTCTCTTTCCTTCAGGCCCCGAGATGCGTTGATTGCTTTTCATAGCAGGGCATGTCTGTAGAATTGCCAACACCCAGCAGCCTCTGCAACTAAACATCTCCCCTAAAGGAACTAAAGGTCACCCTAAAGGAACTAATAGGACACAGCTGAGCCATTTGCAGTCACTGTCTCAGACAGACATGGTCTTTTTGGAGAGTCTAAAGAGAGGGATCCAAAGTGGTTCGTTGAGGAAAAGAGAGGTGGTATCCTAAAGAAGTGTTTTCTAAACCCAGACATTGAATAGCAGCACTCTGCACAGGAATGGCTGGTCCCACTTCCTGCTTAATTGCATCTAATTCCCCAAATTTACCTTTGTGAATAGGTGCTTGCTGCATGCGCAGCTGCCAGCAGCCTATGTGATCGGTGAAGTAGGAATAAAAAGGTCCCCACTTTCTACAGTCCCGTTCTCTGATCAGCAGACAGGTTAATTGCCTGCTTTTTCTTCAACTACCCATCTAAGATCCAATGTTTTTTTCTGCTTTGTAACTATGGCCTGGCAAGATCAAAGCTTATCAGCAAACATCCCGGGCCAAATCCCCTGCTGAGTGAAAGCTGCCTGCTGCACCCTGAGGACCATGTTATCATAAAACCTAGTTGAGCTGAGCAGCAGGCTTGGCCCTGTTAAGTCCATAGTCAGCTGTTACTGATTTTTTTTCTCTCTCAGGTCCTAAAGTCCTAGGAGTGCTGAAATAGTCCCTCGAAAAGAAAAAAAGCAGGTGACAAAAACCAGCACTAACCCTGGCTCCTGATGTCTTTGGTAGCTGAATCTGGCTGAAGACTCTGGGCCAGTGAGCATAAATGTCCACCTGGATTGAGATTTTTGCCTCCAGGAGCACCTTGCTGGAGGAACTGAAAGGTGGAAGAGGGAAACGCCGGAGAACGCACAGTGACACATAACCAGAAGCTGTGGACTAAGAGCTTTGATGCTAAATCAGTCCAGAGAGGAAAAGCTGAAGGATTACACTTGACTGTAGGCACTCAGGAGTCAAGTGTTGCTGCCAGGTGACTTGAAGAAGTAAGAGAAGCAGAGGCACCGAGATTATACACCAGTGGAAGTTAAAGCTGCTGTTATTCCCCTGGAAGGAATTAATCCGTATTCATCCTGGAGATCTGAGAAGAGTGCTAAACTACCACCACAGGTAAGTTGTTGTTTATTAAATCAGCTAGTAGACGAGAGGATAAGAACCCAGACATTATTACAGCCAACAAAACAGCCCTTAATTATAGTGATCCTTTGTATTTAGCTGTATCCGAAGATACCAGGTGAGACTGCTATATGCAAATGGAAATAAGATACACCACATACACAGCAAATAAGCGCACAGCACTTGCTTCACTGCAGTAACACGCCAAGCACACAAAAAAGATACGTAGAGATTTACCATCCTAGTTTTGCAAATGGGACAACAGTTAGCTAAATTTCTATAGGGTGGGACAGTAGCTACTCAAAAGTCATGTTGAAAACCCAAGACAAGGCTAGGAATGCAGCCCATATCATCTTTATGCCAGTCAAACACTTTAACCAACCTTTGCAGTCTGTAGGAAACCGTGTACCCTTAACAGCCATGGATGAGAGCAAAGAAGATGGGCCCTTCTCTAGAAAACCACAGCCACAGCCTTAGGAAACTTACCTGCGAGCAGTGACTGAATCAGTACACAACTGGTATATAAACAAAGATGTTTTAAGCAAGGTCCAAGACTTAGCACAGTATTGCTTCTTCTCCTTACTTCTTCCTTTTTATGAGTGCAAAGGTGTAGAGCTGCACAGCGGAAAGACAAATCCAACCCCCCTGCCTCTCAAACCCTCCTCCAGAAAACCAAAGTAATCCCACAGGCTGCCAAAGAGGGGGGGAAGGTCTGTTCCTGTTAGAAACTTGTGGAAGATCAGCAGTATTCAACCATTTTCTGCACCATCTCACTGCAAACCAGAAAGCCTCAGTGTTGTGCTCATCTCTGGAAGAGCTCTCTTCTGCACTGACCCTTGTCTTTTATCAGCTCCTTAACCAAACCACGTGAAAGAGTGGAAGTGCATTTCCCCCCACTTGGATATTTAAGGCATGGTACACACTTTAAGAATAGTCCATAGGCTGCCCATAAAAATAGAATGCCTCAGTCTTTGCCAGTTACCCAAAATCAGCCTTAACAGCAAGCAACAGGGAAGTAAAACCAACGAAAAAATGTTTTTAGTACAGTCCCAATATTAATACTACAGCTACCTTGTTTGGAAAAAGTTGCGGAGGAAAGAAAATGGTACTGATTTCTAACCATACTTTGGAGCAAGTCCGTGAGATATGCTCTATTCATCCACATAAGAAAACCTCAGGACCCAGACCCCCAGATGGAAGCCACCCCTCATGCCAAATGTTCACACCAGGGATTATTTTCAGAGAACGTTCCCCTGGCTAACATACCTAGGGCAAAGGTATCTCCCATCTAAACGATAAATATGCTTAATAGCTGTCTAGCACTCAGCTAACTACGAACAGACATTTGACATGTTCTATGACTGCGCATCCTCAGCGGGACAAGGCGCAAAGGTTTTTTACATCGAAACAGAAATCCCTGTTCTCATAAGCATTAAGAGCCACACAGCATACATGCATACAGATCAGAGGAGTATGTGTCATCACCATCGCTTGCTTGGTGGTGTTTTCTTTAACAACACCCTGAGAACTAATGTGGAATGAGAAAGTTTGGGGTGCAAGAGTGAATCCCTAACTTGGGCTTATAAGACTACTACAACAGCTATTCCAGTGGCAACGGTAAGGCTGTGGAGGTAACTGATCAAAGTACACATCCTGAGAACCACACAAACCCAAATTCCTTCAACGGAGCCACATTTGATTTCGCAACTGATATAAGTAGCTCGTGTTGCATTTACAGCATTGAGTGCGTGGCTTTTCCCGATTGCCCAGAGAGGATAAAGGTGGCAGAATTACATTTAATGGAACAACAAAAGCTTAGAAAAGCAAAAGGCATCACACAGACGAGCTCTGGATGCGCTGGATAGTGCCTCTGGTAAGACAGCGCTGCTGAATTTGGTAAGTGGCATTCCAAGAAGGGGACGTCTCGGCCTCATGAGCAACACACCAAAATTGCTGCTTATAGCACGGTTTGAGTGAGGGACAGCAGGCAGCTGCCATGGGAGCATCGGCTGGGACCTGCAGCGTCCCTTCACTCTCCTGACGCAGCAAGGAAGGAGCACGCTACTTTGCTCTGCGTCACAGAACAGCTTTCCCCTCCTATTTCTCTGACACCGTGCCAATGTCTTGGGCAAGGAGCTGGCATGTAAACCGCACCGAGGGGCTGATCATCCGCGGCACAAACCATTAGGCTACTGGCCTTTGTAATATTGGCAGGACAGCAAGCCAAAACCAGGGATCACGCCGAGTCCTTTTGCTTCTTAACAGTTAATAATTGAGCTACCGATGAAAGAGACTTCCCAGATCCCTGGCTCAGTCACTGTACAGAAGACTGCTATTTAGACCACACCAATGTTTTCCCAAGTTCCTTGGAGACTTGGGATTATAAATTCAACTCTAACCTTTGAAACATTTCACCCACAGCTACATGAAATCCTCAGAGAACAAGCATACAGGCCCTCGCAAAGTAAACAGAGATGTTGCATTTCCACCCTTGCCTAACTTGCACGACTGCGACTCTTTTCAGCTCGGTCCACGTACCCACGTGTAACACACAGTGGGCAAAGCTCTAGGTGCACGCAGGAGGCTGTTAGAGAAACGGGACCCTTCGAGGCACAGCACAGGGCATTCCCAGCAAACAGAGGGCATCTGTACTTGGAAAATGCTGAATACCTCCTCCCACAGCAACTGGGGCAGACGGGGGATGTCATCAACCGGTCATAAAGCTGGTCCCACCATGCTAGCAAAGGCGATGTTACATTTGAGCCCGAATCCCTGTCCGGGCACATCTTTTTATAGGAAATGCCCCGCTGGGAAGAAACAGGTGTCCTAGCTCCATTCCCACCAAAGCCTGCAAGCCCTGTTTTCTCACGGGCCGTTACGCATCCCGCTTTTCCACAACAGCTATGTCATTCTCCGTTTTCAGCTGATTTATCCTGGACAGCTGAGAACTACAGTAAGGAGCCATTCCTATCTTTGTTATACTTGAGGGGGAACAAAGGAAGCGAGAGGTTCAGAAATACACAGAAGGTCAAGGAGAAAGCGTGTGACAGAGGAAGGAGTTGCATTTGCCTTTCTAGGTCCAGGACAAAATTTCTCACCATAGGCTAGTTCTCCCATTGCCTTCACTGGGTGGGAATGAAGCCAGCGCCGAGTGCTCTGGAAATCCCATCAGGAATGCTTCCTTCATTTAGATGTTTTAATAGCATCCACGTCTCTCTGATGAAGACGTACTTGCCGCAGCCAAAAAAAAACCCCACCAGCACTCTTTGAAGGAGAAATTAAATGCTTCATTAATTCAAAAATTGTTGAGACTGCAAATCAGGAACAGAACATACAGGTCTAGAGGCATGATTACTAATAATTCATGAGCAAAATGCTATGTTTATGCAACACTAAGGATGAGATTTTAATTGCTTATTACTCTAATTGATTTCATTCAGTTGTTATGGCAACTTTCTCCTTTTAGTATATGCACTACACCAGACACTTACACGTTTAAGCCATGAAGTAAGGCAATGTGACACACCACAGTTGCAACATGTATTGTAAAATAATACTGACTGTCTGCTCATATGATGCGTAGTCGGCAGAGACCATAGTCAGAGCTGGCTAACATCTTCTAGTCTATGACATTTTATTATTATACACAGTTTCTCTCAGCTGTCCCAACTGATGACTTCCATGCTTATCTCCACCACTAACTACTCTCGGTTTAAACTACCTGGCACTCCGCTTGAGCAAAAACAGTGGCCGTTTTGTGAAAAAGCTAGTTAGTAATGGCAGTTTTGTCAGCACATATGTTAGACGTTATCTCATCTATATTCTGACTCTTTTCCAGAAAAGCTTTTACACAACATAAATTCAGAGCACCAACTCAAAACCTGAGAGATGAGACCTGAAGTCAAAACGATGCCTTTTGCTGTTTGCAGTTCAGTTAAACAAGAACACCCAGCACGGGCTTTGCTTGGCTGTACTTACACATCCATTCCTATTTCTCTCTCCTGCCCAGTCCCTCCCCAGTGATGGTGGAACTGCTGCTCACGTGCAAACATATCCACCAACTTGTGCACAGCAAAACAGATTTTGCTCTCCGAGCACGTATGCTAGCAAAGCATGCTTTACAGGTCCCTGGAGTACATCCTTAAAATCTCTTGCAAGTCATGTGTTTCACATACCCCAAGTTTTTAGGGAGATCAAGACAGCAGCTGTGAGTTAGAAGTTGTTTGGAAATGGAAACAGATAACTGTCCTTTGTTAAAGGCCCTACACAACCTACATTGAACTGGAAACTGCAGAAGCTGATTTCTGGTCTTGCCCCAGTATCTACTGATTCACATTTTGCTGAGCTTCAAAGCCCTGATAGCTGACTGGTATCACAAGAATAAGGCCTTCACATATTAGTCCAGCCCCTTCACAAGCAAGCAAAAAAAACGGTATGAGATTGTGAAGCAGTGCCGTCCTTTAGATCAACCATTTGACCATTTGTGTGGTTCAACCTTTCACACTACAGTCAAGCGCAGAGCCTGGTCTAAGCACTGACCAACAGAAACATATTACTTATTCCACCAGAAAAAAAAAAAGGAGCTGTTAAAGACCAGGGCCTGGACACACGGATGGATTTATGCTGAAATATTTTATTGCTTCATGTCACTTGTTATGTAACCAAGTGGCAGAGAAGTCAAGTTTCACACTTAAAAGGCCATCATCATGATTTAATTACAGAATGACAATTCACTAGCAACAAAAGTGGTTCCGCTGCTGATCCTTTGCAGCCCAGTTCAGCCACAGGAGAGCAGGTGAGCAGTATGATAACATCTCAAGATCCTCTTAGAAACCAGGGCTCATCTAGACCCATGTGAACCATCAGCGCTACACTTTTACATAGGTTAGGCAACACGCTATCTCAGAAAAACACAGGGAGTGACACCCCAGAGCTCATACAGAAACCATACAGCCAGGAGCTCTCTCAGGAGATGTCTCCCCCACAAAAACATTCCCTTTCAGCCCCCTCAGCCTCCACCCAAACCAGTCTTACTGACAAGGCAGTTATGAAAATGAGCACATATTTAAACTCTTGAGACTGCAAGCGTTCGAAGTTTCACCTCGTGGTATAAGAAAGCCCGAAACAGCATTTAAAAACCATGCACACCTCTGCTATTAAAAACAAGCCAACCACCAAAAGCCGCATTCTTTGAACAAAGCCAGGCAAACCTCCTTTGAGGGATACCCAGCTATCTGACCCGGCAAAATCAAAGTCGAGCCTAAATTATCAAACCACAGAAGTAAGCCTGAACAACGTTCTTGCAAGCAAACGTCTTTTCATGCTGGGACAAACTTGAAAGGGGCTGAATGGTACACCTCAAGCTTTATTAAACAGATTAATCTCACAAGCTGTTAGTAAACCCGGGGACATTGCCCATGGCTTCCTACCTTCCTAACAGCCCACCTACGCAGCACACGCATCATCCATTGACTCCTGAGCGAGGTGGTTGCTGTACTGAAGCGACCCGAGTGAGCACCTTTGAAGTAGAAGCTCAACACCTTTGCTGCAGCAGCTTTCATGTTCAAAGCGGTCACAACAGACAGCAAGGAAGCCATTGCTCTTAAAACATTACAGCATGCATTTCGAAGACGAACTGTTCCTTTATGTAACTGACTTGGTGGTACATGTGAGTTATTAGACAGAAGGGAACTTCATACAGAACTGTTAGTAATATCAAGTGTCCATCCCTCATCTGTTGCATGTGGGAAGTCAGAAGCCTTGTAGCATGTTCCTGTATTTAAAAAAAGTAGCTATGAAGGCCATAAAGAAAAACTGAATGTTATTACACTCAAGAGGATTATTTTAACAGCAGCAGTGACCCTATTCTTCCTACACATGCTCCCTGCCAATGAGTGACAGCACCCACTGTCAGCCTCACAGCACCCTTTTCTTTCCAAGGCCCAGCATACACACACTGTCCCCATGTTTGAACATCCGAGGCAGGACTTCCCTTCGCAGCAGTAGTGGCCAGAGCTGGAAGACAGGCTGACCTGGCAGAGGAAGCACCTTTGTCATTTCTCTCACTCCATCCCTTGCACAAGAAAAAAAAAACACGACAGAAAGAGGGCAGATCTGTATCGAGCTACAAAGTGCAATAGGTCTATGATGATCCTTACAGCCATCTCAGCAGGTCCGAGCTCCCTCTTCTAGAGCTCAGAAGATCTTTCTGGCAAGAACCAGTTACAGTCCCCTTACTCCTTAATTTTTACAACATAAGCATGACTTGGAAATACACTGGCAAGACACAGGCAGGATGACACAAGAAGGAAACTAGCTCAGGTTTGCGTTTGAGCAGTTACTGTAATTGTTTCGGATTGCCAAGATGCAGACAAATCCCGAGACCAGATTTTACTTCGAAGACTGGGAACAGCATCAGCCCCAAACCCAGCAAACCCCAGAACACTTAGCCTGTAATGACCCCAAACTTAACCACTAGCAGGAGCTCCCATTTGCCAGATGTACAAATGCACCATTCAACACTCAGCCCAGCACAACAGAGCCCAGCTACAGCTGGGTGATTAGCAGCTGATACCTCACATTAGCTTCTGAAACTGACAGGAACAAAGCTGAGAAGAGATTCACATCCAGTAGCAACCGACACAGAAGTCTTTTTTTTTTTTCCTTGCAAACTGATTACTAGAAATTCTGGGGAACCTGGAACACAGCTGCAGTACCATATAAGCTATACAGCCAAAAAAAAAAAGGCAAGGCAAAAGCTTCAAGTAACCAATCATTAACTCACATCAGTTAACAAACACAGCACTTGGTTTATTTTTGTTCTCAACTGAAACAAGACTGAGTAGGTTTGTTACCTGCAACCAAAGTACTCCATTTCAGAACTGAGCGTCCAGGCGCAGCAGCTTGCAGTAAGACGTCTTCAGATGTACAGTATTTATATCATACAGAGTACACAATAAATTACTATCTACATGCAACATACCTACAAAAAGTTACATACAATGTAAAAAAATACAGTATTTTCTGCTCATTTTTTGTTTTAAATTTTTTCTGTACATTTTTTAATTTACATTTTTATATACATTTTTGTAAACTTTTTGTATTTTTATAAAACTTAAATCACATAACAGTTATGAACTTACGGCACCTCTCTTACCATTCTAAAACAATGCTTGCATCTACAAAACAGCCTTTAGCTTGTTTGCTCCTTCATTTCTACTTTGGCACCAACACACTTCACACCATTATTCTGAACTAATTAGTCCACTTCCTACCTAGCCATGTTCTCGATACGGAGAAACACAATCATACTTCAATTTGTGCTTCAATAAAAAAGTTCGGAAAAAACGATTACATTAACTACTTCATCAACATCACATTTACCTGATATTACTGCATAATATCAACTCTTCCTGCACTAACTGCTTTACGTAAGCATGCAAACAAGTCTGGTTATGACTCAATCAATAACATGAATATACTGAAAAACAACTACAAGGGTTAAATATTAAAAGGAATGTAGACTTATCAAGATTTACCGTGTTAATAAGTCTAAGCTAATAGTATGGATTGACATGTTAACAGTTAAGATTTAAAACACACTGAAGTATACCATGTGAATTTCAGTGTGAAAACATCTGTATTGCAGAAAATATGAAGTAACTCCCTGCCACACACTTTATACTACCCTTTAGTGAAAACTAGCCTTAACCAAAAACCTCCTTCTTGCCATGCATACTCCTATTGTGAAATAGGGATTCCTGAAGTTTATAGAAACCAAGCTTTAAAAAAATCTACTTGGAGTACACAACTCAAAATCCTGCTGAAAAGGACCACAGCATGTAAAATGTTAAAACCGTTTCAGTATTTGGTCCATTTGACAGGAAATGATTTCAGCCTGGTACTATGTACACATACCACGCCACATAACCTACTCAGCCCATTTGATCTAATCCCAAAACACTGAAGAGTGGAGGTGCCCTCAAGGGGACTCTAGTCCAACCTCCTGCTCAAAGCAAAGTCAACAACAAATTCAACCACACTCAGGGTTTTGTTACGTTGAATCCTGAGAATCTCCCAGGACAAAGACTGCACAGCCCATCTTGGTCCACTCCCATGCTTGATGGTCCCCATGGAGCAAACTTCTTCCATTAACTGAGAAATCCACGTTTTGATTTAACGAAAGCCTCTCATTCTTGCTCCATGCTTCTCAAACAAAACCTTGAAATCACCTCCTCCTCAGCAACCTCCTCTTAGGTACCAAAAGGCTGCTGGTTCCATTCCATTTTCCCCCCAAAGGCCACTTTGCCACTGAATAAGCTCATTTCGCTTAACCTCTCCTCACAGGTCCTGTGCCCCAAAACCCTTAACCATCTTGGCAGCTTCCTGGTGGACTTGCACAAGCTGATCAACGCCTTGAGCCCAAAACTGGACGCTGTTGCAGATGAGAATGAACGCCAAATAGCAGGAGGAAAAAAACCCTACTTCCCTCAATCTATCAGCTATGCTCCTGTTAACACAGCCCAGTACGCCATCAGCCTTCATTGCTGCCAGGGCACACTGCTAATGTGTTTAGCTGCTAAGCATTTTGGACCACCAGGTACAGGACTACATTTATGCTTGTTAACAACAGAACTATACATGAACTTTTTTGCTGAACTGGGGACCTGAACGTGATTTTTTTTAGTTCCTTAGAATTACAACAACAAAAAAAACCAAGGCAGGCATTCAAAGCATTGATATACCACAGCAATTCTTGCATTAATACAGTTTACAGATTACCACCTCATTATTGCCAAAAGACTCCATGGTGCATTAGTAACCTGAACCTAATACAATCAAGACTTAACGCTATGACCGACAGCTAAGAGCTTGCCATTTTGTTTTAGGTTTGAGTTCAAAGAAGAAGGTGCCTTCCAGATCACTCGGAGGAGAACTGCTAAGGCTTTCTTCTCCACTGCTCATATCTTCACAGGAGTCTTCACTAGGAAAGAACAGCAGGAAATGTAATTTAAACAAAGCACAACCCCTTGAAGGTGGCAATTCCTCAATCCCGTGTTTTCTTGCACACTTCTCTGTTCCCAGTATAACATCCCAGATCTAAACACTTCTCAACACTAAAGCTTAAATCATAAGGCACAATTTCCTTACTTCTAATGCCAAAAATCTCCTACCAACCAAGAAGCCAGCATTCAAGATATCAAACATAAATTACTTAAGACTTAAATGCTTTATAAGCCTCCCTGCCTTAAAAAAAAAAAAGGATAGTCTCCCCCATCCGCCCCGCAAAGCACTTGTACTTTTTGAACACCACAGTGACAGTTCCCCTTTTTTTTTCCTTCTATTTAAGATGTTCAGTATTTTCAAAGCTAGCGGATTTTTTTTTTCCAAGTAGTAGTGAATTAGCCTAGTTATACAGAGTTGACATTAACTTTTCCATAAAATGAGAATTCCCAACAAATTAACCACCTGGTGTAAGTTTTACCAACCTCTCGCTTTCATTGAAACATCCACCCTCTGGTATCGTTGGCAACTCAGGAACACTGTAGTAACTGTTTTGTAGGTTCTGGGCTGTACGTCTTGAAACAATCCAAACTAGTTTTTTATGATCGGGCTTGCAACATTCAGGAGAAGAATATTCTGCTAGGCATTTCGAGACCAGCTCCCTCCAGTAAAGTAGGTCACTATCACTTATCTGAGAAGCAAAAAATGAACCTATTTAGTCTATTACACACAGGCTCTAAAGATAACCCCTCCCTCTACTTTACCTTCTCAGAAAAGACTTGAAAAAGCATCAGTCAAAATACAAGTGAGTCATCACTGTGATACCTTTGTCACAGTAGGGCTACTTTTGAAGATGAACTCCTATACACCTCCTAGAAATGTCCACATTGAAGTTTGAGTTGACAGTTTGCCTGTCAGTTGCTGTTAACATTTTCATTATCACTTCCAAAGGAAAAGTGAAACCGAGATTATTCTATTTTAAAATAGAATAATCTCATACTTTAAGGAACTATGTCTACCCCTCAAGAAACTGAATTAGTTGAATTTGACTATGAGAGTGAAAAGCTTGTTCTAGAGCATCAACTGATATAGCATGCAGCTAGCAGCTAAAAAATCCAGTATTAAGTTATTCAGACAAAAAGAATAACCAGCCCAGCAGTCATTGTAGTCCTACGAACCAACTGCAAGTTTCTCTAGAACATACAGCTAGAACTGTACAAGTTAAATCAGGTGTTTGTTAAAGCATGTATTGTGTAGGCATTAGGTCAGCATTTCTTCTGATTTTCTACGTTTAAGATAGTTTTTTTTAAACCATAATCCTTTGGCTCGCCAGGCAGCTGCCAAGATGTGCCAGTGCAAAATGACTACCCGACCCCATTCTCTAAGTAACCAGTTTTTTTGCATTTGGCATTCTACCAATGAAACAGTGATAAGTTACAAGAGTTGCAGACAGATGCTTAAAGACCCCTTTCATTGCTTGTTTCAGCTGATGCCAAACAGTACCTGTGAAGATTGTATACTGACAGCAGGGGCCCCTTAAATGTAACCTTGTACATCATTAACTGCACCAGTCCCAACAACTGCAAAAACAATCCACAGAAAATATTTACCTTAGAATGCTTTTGAACACGCAGAAGGATCTCAAACAGCTCAACAGATTTCAAAGTCTGGACTTCTAGAGTGAGAAGGCACAAGGCCAAGACAGAGGGCTAGAAGGACAAAAAACACCGCTCAACATAACATGAACCAAAACCTATTCAGAAGTCAAAGAAAGCTACTTCTACTTACTTTTGCTTTAGAAAAGACAAGACGGCAGTTGCAAGCTTTTAGCTGTGCTTCCAATTTGTCAAGATTCAATACTTCTTTCCTGTAAGACACCCAAGAGAAACGCATGTTTATTGACAAGCATTCACTTGTCAGGAGGTAAAAACTAAGGAGCTGCCTCCTCTACAGCCAATGCCATAATCATTTAAAAGGCAAATGAAGATAAAAAGGGCTTAGCAAACACATAGACCACCACTAACATGCAACTCAACTCACCTTTCTGAGGTATGACAGAGTACAATAGTATGGTACAAGTGCAAGAAGGTTAAGGCAGTAGTAGCTTTAAATTCAAAGTGCAACTTTTCTGAAATTATCTTTTCCATCCGTTTCAGGTCAGACACAGTGCATTTACATTGGCTGATCCGGATGATCTCATGAGCAGATGGAATATTGCATTCTTCTTCGACTACTCGGGCAGCCAACTGGAAACAACAAACTCCAATGCAAGATAAATGCTTCGGTTTCACCTAAAAATACAAGGAAGCACTATGAATACTCCCCCCCCCGAAACACCATGCTTAACAAACAGCAACACCAACAGCTCACCCAGCCTAGGTGAGCTGTTTTGAATATTCATAGTTCCATCGAAAGAGATTTGCTTTTCTCAACTAGACCTGATGTCAGTCAACTCATACACCTCATCTAGTCATAACTAGTTTCATCACTCAAGTTTAAGAAAATACACCTGGCAGAGCCAATAAAGCAGTATCAATCTGCCATAGCCAAGTCAAAGTCAAGTTCGACAGCTGAGCACCCTCTATTGAAATTGTTCCACATCACTACACAATAAATTAATTGCAGTGAGAACTGTAATACCCAGCTTCTCCAAGCGGCAGTGCTCATTCACCCTCATTTCAAGTCTATTCAAATCCGGCCTGAGCCTGTTTCAGGCAGTCCTATCCCTCCACAACTTGCTCCTACCTCTGCTATTCTCTCCCATGGAACAGCGTAACATTTCGTGCAACCTCAAGGACAGTCAGACCAGAGAACTGATGTAACTTTACTTTTTCTGCCAACTTAACAATGGAGAACTGGTTTAGGTTCAAACTGTCTGCCATAAAGCAGCAGAAATACGAAAAGAAAAACATCCAGGAAATGATTGTTTGGTATTAGTTCCAGCAGCTTTAACACAGTACCTAGAAACAGGCTGCAACACAATTTTCTTTGTTCGCTCTCTAATTCCTCTGTTCTTAGTCTTCTACATCTACCTGGTGAAGGCTACAAACTTATTAGAGGAAATAAACCATGTTGCTACTTGTCTTTAGAGGCATAAAGAACTGTACTCAATTTCAGGTTTACAAAGGAGGACTTCAGAAACATTGCTAGCATAGAATCGGTAAATAGCCACAGTTACATCCTAGATCACAATCTTCCCCTTTTTGTCAGACAAGAAAGCTCACAAGAAGCTAATGTATTCCCAGGTGACACTATAGATAGCAAGTCCTCTCCCCCCAAAATACCTTCATAAGAGCCAAGAATCTGTCCAGAATGTTAACAGCCAAAACAAACGTTTCAGTTGCAAAACCAAAAAAGTTGGTCAGACTCCAAAGATCTTCCACCTTGGCATTCCTTTGTCTTGGACACAGAGTATTTTCATTCTATGGCAAGAGAAACAAAGTCAGAATTATTCAGTGGCAGCAGTGATAACTGTGACCACTCACTCCCTAAGTTACTTCTACTTAGATCAAAAGGAAGCAATTATTTATTCCTTACATACTTCCTCTTAAGTTAAAAAAAATAAATTTAGATACTTGAGACTCAAAACACACCCAAGGTACATGGATTACACCCAGATCCTGAGTCTCACCGGTGCAATACCCAGCACAACCACATTTCCCAGTACCCACTTGTTATTTTAAGACAATAGTTACAAAGCACATACATACACAATGACTCCTGACCTTACGGAAAGAGATATGACCTAACTCAACTTATTCTCCTCTCTGCATGCATGTCAATATTTAAGCAACAGATGTTCTGCTTTCAAAACAAACAAGCAGACTGATTTCAGGAACTTTGTTTGTTAAGCATTAAGGCCCTTTCCAAAAAAACTCACGAGCACCCGAAGCCTGCCCTAAACTCAGTAAGGAACTCCGATCGTTAAGGTAGAAACGTTTATGCTTAATTTATTTTTTACTGTTAAGCCCTGAGTGTTTCTAGCTTCATTTCCCTAGACCTTGCTAATGAAAAGCTAGCCGTTTCCCCATTTGTTAATTGCCCACTAGACATCCCCGCTTTCCCGCAGCGGTACAACACAGCGGTATGAAGCTCCGGAGGTGAAATAATACACTTCTTTTAGTTCTGCGTTCACTCGAAGTTTAAACAATAAATAATAAACGCCTAAATATTTTACTTGCCCTGTAGGTCATAGTCCTTTGATAATGTAGTCTATGTTAGTAACTACAGATTAAGGTAGAGTTAAAAGACAAGGCAAGTGGCCTTTACAGGGAAGCAAATTAACTTTTCGGAGTTAACGCACGTCTCCCAGCTCGGAGGTTTCTTTTTTTAAAACACGTTATTGCCTGCCCTGAGGAGACTGCCTCCTCCCTCGCTGCCCACCCCAGCCCAGCTCCCCGCCCCCCCTCACCTCGGCGGCCCCCTCGATGAGGCTGAGCCCCTTCTCGCGGGGCTGAAACCGCCCCTCCTGCTCCAGGTGGAAGTTCAGCTGCTTGAAAAGCCACAACGCCTCGCTGCTCATCTTCTCCCCCAACTCCGGATCCGTTCCCTTCAGGGCAGGCACACCTCGTCAACAGCTGGCAGCCCGCCCCCCCCGCCGCCATCACACCACACACCACCCCCGACCCCGCCGGACAAAGGCAGCCGGGCGCCTGCCGCCCCCCCCCCGCCTGAGGCCTCGCAACCTCCTCACAGCACCGGGAAAACGAACAAAGGGACCCGACAAGGGGGCAAGCCCAGCCCTGCCGGTACACTCACCGGGGGCGGTGGTGAGGGGGCACCGGGCCCCCCCCCCGGGCCCCCACCCCCCCATTCCCCCCGTGGTAAACCGGGGGGGGGGGGGAGGCGAGCCCGGCTCCCCTCACCGCACCGACGCGGGTCGGCTCCGCCGCTGGCCCCGCATCCAGGCAGGGCCGCCTGCGTCCCCCCGCCCGCGGCCGAGCCCTGCTCGCCTCCCCCAGCGAGTCACGGCGATGCCCGAGGCAGCGGCACCATCCCCGGCCCCCTGCCGCCGCCGCCTCCGCCCCAGCCCCGCATCAAAATGGAGGCGGCGCGGCCCCGCCCCCTTGTTTTTGTTCTGGCGGCTCGCAGATGGCCCCGCGCGGAGCGCTCCCTGATAGGTCCGGCCGGTGAGGCGCCGCCGTGAAGTAAAATAGTTCGCGGCCAACCGCGCACCCTAGGGGTGGCCCGAGAGGGGCCGGAGGTCGGGAAGCGACGCAAACGGCCGAGCGGCACCGCCTGCTTGACGGGAAGCGGCGGGGG
>NW_010972920.1:2780294-2795595 GCF_000737465.1 Haliaeetus leucocephalus | reverse complement strand
CGGCGGGGGCGGCGGGGGGGGGGGGGGGGGGAACGGAACTCCTCCGGCAGGATTGCTAAGTCCTGGCGGAGGGAGACGAGATAAGACGCATCACTCCTTTAAAAGGACGGGGGAGCGGAGGCTCGGTGGCGACTGACCCGTTTTAAAAAGTCCGCCCAAACCCTCCCCCGTCCTGATTGGTCCGCGCTCCGCCAGCCGCTGATTGGCCAGCAGCCGCTGCTAAACCCACCCCCCTCGCGCACACACCCCCCCTTTCCCCACCCTTCGGGGGGGGGGGGGTTGTTTACCGGCAGCGATTGGCCGCCGAACGAGAGCGGGTCTCTCCGGATTGGTCGGACCAGTTCTACCTCTGCCCCGCCTACAGTTGCGGGCCTTAGCAACCGTGACAGAGCCGTCGGGTGCTGTGGGTGCTCAACGGCCCGAGCCCAACCGTCGCTCGGCTCCACAGCAACGGCTACCGGACCCGGCGGGGCTCACCACAGGCCAGCGAAGCCGCCGAGAAACACTTCGCGTCCCCACAGCTCCCTTGTGTTGTGATAAAGACAAATGGTGACCCGCTGCCCCGAGGCCGGGGAGGGTTATGTGTGTGTGTGTGTGTGGCCTGAGGTAGCTCCGATCCTCAGGGGTTCCTGTGTGGAACCCCTTCTCCTCATGCTGTTTCTCGAGGGTTCCAGACGCCTGTCCGGCTTTAAAAGCCCCATTTAAAAGCTTCGAACCAAGAGTCAAATGTACGTAGAGTCTGGTGTTTCAGAGCTTTTGGGATGTGCGCTTCCAAGGTTCTCTTTATAAGCACCGTCCGTTTGTGCGGAGTGTGAATCCGAGGCCCGATGCTTCAGGTGGAAGGGAGATGGCGAACAGGCGAACAGCTGGCAGCTGCGCTATCGACCCCCCTACCAGATCCCTAGTCAGAGGCTGCATCAAAGAGCTGCTCAGCCTGCAGCTGAACGGAGCCGTAATGACAAGATAAAACAGGATCTCGCAAAATAAATCATCGTCTGGAGGATTTGTGGGGCTGTTTCAACGCGTTCCATGTTCTGTCTATTTTTCGTGGACAAACACAAAGGAATAAATGTCGTAGGACAAAACCAATGAAACCACAGTGACTCGTGATGTGTACATACTGGAGACAAAAGTCTGTGGTGGCGACTCGAACAGATTAGCATTCAGTTTGATCTAGTGAGGTTCTGCAGTTTCAACAAACAGAAAATGTTTATTAAATGTCGCAGTCTGGAAAAATAAGCCGCCTTCTCTACAAAACAGTCAGGGATGTTGCTATGCCAATCTCTATTTCTAGGCACAGTTCTTGTCTGCTATGCCAGTGATGACGGCCAACAATTTCTTCAAGATTATTTTGATGACAAGCGCTATTAGATTCCCATAAACATGCACAACTTTTCCTCGCGATGTTCCTGACACAGGCCAGTGCTCCTGTAGGTACCATCGGATATATCTGAGCACCCTTAAAGACAGCATCCCTGCGAAGTGAACAAATGGGCATGCCGACTGATTTTTTGTGGGATAAAAGTAGTTTTAGGCTCTGAAGCAAGAGTTGTGGACCTGCTCCAGTTTGAACAACAATGATTACTGTTAATGGAGTTGACTTCATACTGACTCCTTGCAGTGGCGTCATCTAGGTGATGTTTACAGGATGAGGCTCTGAGCTCCATCCTCTGTTATCCAAATGCCCTTGGCCGTCGCCGCTTTTTTTTTCTCCACATTCTGAAGTGTATCCTGCCATCACAGAGATGGAGTATGGATGTTCTTCCTCCTCCGACTGCTGTATTAAGCCACATAGTGGAACACATAGTTTCTGTTTACCTAACCGGCAAAAAAGGTTCATTTTGTAAACACATAGCGTGTAAATTCTAAAAACACTAATTCCGACATCTACTTGAACATATACAGTGCTTTCTCCTTACTAATTTAAACCTAATAGAACACTGCAAAATTATCATTCATATACCATGTAATTTGGCAGGGGGAAATCTGTTACAGGAGCACGGCTCAACAGCATTTTCTCTGCAGCCTTGCAGCAGAAGGGCTCATTTTCTACATTAGGAGAGAAGGATCCCTTCCCCATCTTTGTTCCTCTGTAATTAACTGATCTGTTGCAAAGAGCTGAGTAGTGTGGAGAAAAAACCAAAACACTCAGACCCCAAGGATCCTTACTGTAAGTGATGCACTCATCAGCTTTGGGATTATAAACAGGGAAAATTTGTCTGCTCTCTGTGCTGCCTGGACCTGGCAGAACAATCAACTGTCGTGGGCAAAGGAGGAATCATGGTAAGGTCTAGAAAAAAATCCGGGGGGGGGGGGGTTCTTCACTTACGCAAGGAATAATTTTCTTTCAATGTGGCATTTATTTGTGATTAAGGGAAGTATGTATGTGGGGGGAGAAATGAGAAGTGTTTCCTGTATTACAAGAAAACACAATTTATCTGTTCTGTAACATGCTGTGCTTTACAGAATAGCAATTCCTTCCTGACATTCTTTGGGAACCTACAGAAGCAGTAAGTGAAAATAAAGTTATAAATTCCTTAGCTACAGATGCTATAGCACTCATTATTTAGAAACAGTAACGATAGCCTTTGAGGGGGGGATTCTTGAGTTAACACTGAACCAGAAGGCTGGTGTAAAATCAACAAAAAAGGGAATTAAAATGGAGGAAAAATCCATCTGAAATCTTTTGGGATCCTAATAAAAGCAAAGATTTACACTGAAGCCTTAACCTCTGCAAGATAAATTTTAAACTAAATAAAAATATTTGTAGTGATGTGAGACTTTCCAATGCCATCAAATTAAATAGGTATTATTTTAACTAGCCTTGCTAAACTATCTTCCAATACGGCTTGGCAAAACTTGCCCTGGCACGCCCACATGGCCACTGATGGGGTGTAGCGTTCGCCGCATATCAAGGTGCCGCGATTAGATCACTGATCACCCCCCAGACCAGGGAAAGAGACAGATAACACACACAGTGTGAGCGCCAACTTCCGCCTTTTATTGCGCAGTCAATTCCTTTTATACTAACAAGGGTAGGTGGGATTACAGACACATCATAAGGCTGCGACTAACCCTCTAACTTTCCGTGACATCGCGAGATCTTCCGAACGCCGAACCCTACAATGGGGAATACTTATGGATGGCTAATAGCTGTGTATTGACTAGCAGGTGATGGTATCAGAGGTGTTAATTGGGCCTTGTGGCATGTGAATTTCCAAACTGAAATTGGATTACAAACCTTCATGATTAAGGGACACGCGGTAATTAACACTCTAGACACAAGCAGTCTGCCCACTTGGCAATTGAACACCCAGGTAAGAACAATAGGGGTCACTTATAACAATAGTTTCCTTTGAACCACTTAACCAAAGAGCTCCACATGCTTTACAGCCACTAATTAATCTAAGTGCCCCACTGCTATCCCATTATACTGGTAAGGAGGACAGCGGGACCAGGAGAGCAGCAGTGCTGAAAACTGGAAGGCAGAAGTCAGAGAGTTGTGACTCTCTTCCCATAAGACCAAACTGCTGCTATATGATGATTAAGGACTTAGCATCAGGGGGGAAAAAAATGTGTCTAGTTCGGTCAACATCCTTGTCTTCTGCAATGATGGAAGAGACAACAGATCATGCGTGAATTAGGATTTTCTTCAAACATAATTCAAGCTCATTTGAGAATATGGGTAAAGTTCAAACATCAAGAGAGCCTGCATCAAACGAGATTAGCCCTAGAATCCTTTCCTCCCTTGAGAGCTGCTTATTCTTTCATAACTCCTTAAGAGGCATCACATGAAAAAAAAAATCTGTTTTAATTAAATGGGATGATTTGACAGTTGGGTGTTTTCTGTTTAACTGAGCGGAGTAGAAATAGGCTCTTTAAGTAAATAAAATAACATCAGTACATACATTTTATTTTTAAACAGAAATATACATCTTAGAAAACACATACAAAGACTACATACAGAAGTATATGTACACATGCACACACATATATATATGTATCTGAGAAATATTTTGTAGATTCTGTTGCTTTAGAAGCAGTAGGACCAGCGCCTGGTGATGAAAGCTATCAAAACTGAAGGCTTTGCACAGGCTTCCCCGCACCAGGCCCTTTGTGAAGGAACAAGTCTAGGAGATTAAATGATTCGTAAATCCTCCAGAATTTAAAACTTGTTCCCCTGATGGAAGCCCCTAAAGGAGAGCGCCATTTGATCCTCTCATAGCCATAGGAGTAAATGTCCCCACTGGTACAGCTCCTGTCTTCGGTACAGAGGAGTGTAATTCCACACTTCTCATCTTGTGTTCATGGAAGTTGGTCATATTCAGAATTCATAGATAAATACATTTATTAAGATTTATTACGTGCCTCCAAAAAGACGGAAGGAGAGCAAGTCTTGCTGATCAAGGATTAATGTAAATATGAGCTTGGTGTTGGAGAAAAGGTTCACTGGCAACACGAACAAATCTAGAGACAAGCAAGGACAGCGCACGTACGTCTGTCTCGGTGACCACACCCCGAGCTCAACATAGCTGTTGAAATTAGGAAGGGAGGGTGCAGAAAAAAGAAACCCAGCTTGTTTGCTCAGGAGAAGGGAGCTATACTTAGCAGAAAATATTTTGAGCCGACAAGACCCAAACACAAATCAATGGAAACTTACTAAGTTTAGGACAGAGATTGTGATTTTTGTCTTGCTGCTGCGAGGTACGGCAAACCAGTGCAGAAATAGCTTCTAACAGTGTTAATGGCTAGGTGAGAAGAATTTCCATTACAATAGGAAGCTCACCACAAAGGGAAACGCAAGTTAGCCTACACAAGAAAACTGGTAACAGCACAGCGACGCAGTTTAGGTGTGTTGCTTTGTTTCGCAAAGGCAAAGTTTACATGTTTTTTTGATGGGTATCCAGAAACGCTTTTCAGACGCATCTAGAGAGCAAGCCTGGAAGCACCGTTTGTTCACTGGGATCTTTATGAAGCTGCGCAGCAGACTGCAGGGCACCTTCACACAAGCAGCTTGCATTTTGGGACAGGCCAGATGAAAAGAACCCTGCTGGTATATGGAGCCGGTTATATACACCCTAGAACTCCAGTGTGTATTTAGAGGAAGCGTCTATCATTCTTGTACATATTATAGATATTTACGTACACATAAAATTATGTATGCATTTAAGCTGGTGTAAAGCTGCCATGTACTGATACCACATACTTTGTTTCCTGAAAAAAAAAGCCACTGCATTTATACCATTCTATCGGTGTAAGTACCCCTATACCAGCACAGCTGCATCAAAGTCCTGGGAGAAGAGGAAGTGTGTCTGTGTAACTTAAATTGCAAAAATTGCTAGTATAACGAAGGTAAAACTACAGCTGACCACCAAGACTCCTAGAGATGAAATATTGATGCAAAGTGCTGAGGCGGACTACTTGAGGTGTTCATTTTCACTGCCTCAATTAACATTTGGTCCGTTTTCATGCAGTTTATGCTGTTTTAATGAAGTGTTCTTCTCCCTGCCCAATTCATCTGGTTTTGTCAGAGATACTTTTGACCTTAAACTGTCTCAGAAGGCATTTCTGAATCCTCTCTGACAACACAGGAGCCTAACTTTTGACTCCCAAGGTGAGGTTACTAGAAGAGAGAGATCAAAAAGTCTATTGGAAAACAGATCTTTCCTAGACAATAGTCTTATTCCCTGTACAGTAGTTGGCATAAAACTTGTAAAACACAGCTAAAAATTGAATTGCTTGTAGTGCTAAAATCTTGATTCATGAAGGGGATTCCAAGTCTTCATTGAGAATTTTCACTGACACAAAAGAATTTTGTTCCAGAAATAACACCATGGATAGGTCCCTCTCTATTATTTCATGGCTCTGAGCAAGCCCCTGTACGGTATGCTGGTAACCGTAGAAATCCACGATCCCCGATACTGACAGAGTGTGAGGAAATGGCTGGAGAGTGCACAGCACTCTTTGGAGAGCCTGATTCTTTGCCTGTGTTTTCACGAAGACCTCTCTCTACACAGAGCTGAAAAGATCTGGAGTGGTATCAAGGAGCTAACTGCCAAGCTTGCAAGCACAGTGTCCAATGCAACCTACTTTTGTAACATCATCAAATCTCATTCTGGAGGCCTTGAAAATGGCTCTAGCATGAGAAGAACAAGGGGGAAGTAGGCTCCCACACCCACGCAAACCCTTACGTAAAGAGGGTGACAAGGGGAAGACACTTGTGGATGACTTCACCAGCGCCACGTCAAGAATATTTGCAGTTTTATTGCTCACAGGTTGTTGTTGCCTCGCCTTGTTCAAATTCCACTCACTGTGCACTGAGAAAAAGGAAGGAACCAGGAAAGATTCCAGATCTGTGGCACATTTCAAAACTTACCCAGTGAATACAATTATTATTCATGATTTCTGCAGTGGGCGGGTTTAGGTGCCCTTTGCATTAGTCCCCTTACAGCTCCTTTATGAGCCAGCTCAGTCTCACTGGTTTCCATTACAGCTATTGTCAGAAATCTATATTGCATCTTCAAGTCTATTAAAATATTGCTTCCTGTCTTTTTTAGATAATAGTATCAGATGCATATATCAATTTTCTGCAGGAAGATGTTGCAGGCAGTATTTGTAATGGCAGCTCAAGATGCAGACCCGATTCTGATCCCACTGACAGTGTTGTGCAGCGAAGGGAATCTTTCAGAAGCCAACAGAATTACACCAAATGCCTAAGCAACGTGCTTCAGTGCTTTTATGGCAATAATTTGCCTTCAGTGCAAGTTAAATTGTCTGAAAGGAAGCTGTATGTTTCAATAACCTTGTGCTTGTCTAAGCATGACCACGTAACTAGCAGTTTGCTTAAAGGTCTCTTTCAACAACGATTTGTTACTGGAAGGTGCATTTCATTCACTGTATGTTTTTGTCACATTTCAAGTGGGGTCTTTTATTTAATTGACAAGATAATTCTAGGCAATGTTGTACTTAAGGCTTTTAAAAGTATTTCTTTAGAAAGGTAGTTGCGCATAATTTCAGAAAGCATTTTCAAAATCATAGGGATTCTGCATAAATGGAATTTAAATTAGTCATTAAAAGTTAAACCAAGAAAAAAAGAGCAGTCACCTTTCTGACTGCAGAACCAGGCAGCTGTTGAGTAAAATGATTTGCTAGGAGGCATTCAGTTACAAGGACTGGGAATGGATACTTTAAATTTATTTTCAGATTTAACATGGTGCAAATCCATTTTATGTAATTTGGATTAAACACTACGAGGCCAAAAGACCCTTTGCACAAAGCATCCATGAAGCAATAGGAAGATACTTCCATCTTGATTTCTGTTTTTTAATCATGCAATGCAAGTGTCATGAGAGAAAATAAGTAAAAAAGCAAAGTATAGATGTTCTGTACCACAGAGCTCATACATGGCTATTGGGACATGACATGACAGGTCACACATCGCAACTTACGCCTTACCGGTTATTAGCAGAAACCCTGCCTCAGTAGCAGTCAGTGACAAATTTCTGGCCACCAGTCAGATATCGCCCCTCATTTCTTATCGTGCCGCTCTCTGCTATGTTACCAAAGACATTCTCAACTCCTTACACACTCGCTTTTCATAGATTATCCAGCCTGAGTTCTTGAATACAACAGGCTATTACGTTGCAGTAAGCACACCTTCTAATGACTCAGGCTTAATTAGAAAGCCTCAAGAGATGAAAAATCCCTTAATTACCTAATGTGCTCTGAAGAAAATACATCTCATTGTCCTTTCCCAGGGTTTCTTAAGTTTGCTTTCTTGTATGTCTTTTGCTGAAATTGCAATTGTTCTTTGGGGCAATGTCTTTTATACTTTGCATAGGAATAACCATTAACTGTAAATAATAAGTCATGTCAACCTGTATATTCTTCCTTTAACAGACTATACAAACACAGACTGTCACAAATTATCACAGACAGAAGTTTTTTTCCGACCGTAAGTGTAAAAAATTTCACCCCTCCAGTCTAGTGGATTGATTATTCTCAGTGAAATAACTAGCAGTTGGGAGTTCTGGAAGTCTCGCGAAGTCTGCTGATCTTATTCTATCTCCCGTGCCAGAAATGGAACGCTCCATTTTTTTCCTTTCTTTCCAAGCGATAACTACCTTCAGTCATTTCATGTGCACTGGTGCATAATGTCCTTCTCATATTTCCCAATAATAATCTATACTTTGTTTCACAAGATTAATTGCTTTACGGTAGCGTGAACAGAGATGTACAAATTCCCGTGCACAGTACCACAGATGTTTTCCAAGTAACAGCTGCAGGAACATTTCCAGCATAGTTCTATCTTAAGCTACCATATCCAGGCACATTTCACTAACATACTCTTGATACTTGCCAGAAGAAATAATTCAGATGTACTTTCTCAGATGTACAGTCAGTAGGTAGCTCTGCCTGTCTGGAAATATCTGGGTCGAACACAAGAGTTCAAACTGCCTAACCTTGTATTTAGGATCACGTATCATACGCTTCCCTAAATACTTAGAGAGCATGCAGAAAATCCTCCAACACCTTGCCTAATCTGTGTCTGCTCTCCTCCTACTGTCACCACAGTCCGTGACAAAGCTCCCATCTCCTTCAGTGGAAGAAAAGCCAGGCCCTAGCAGCAAGGATTCTGGAGCGAGGACAGGAAACAAGGACTGCTGTATCCACTTGACCTGCCAGGTGGTTTTTAGCAAACAGGAGCATATATCGCTTTTGTAAAATCTGCGACCTTTCTTCTATCCAAAAGAGCGTCAGCAGATGTGATCCTGACCCACTTACCCACGTGCAGAAAAGCGCAAGTTACTGTGTTACTGGGCAGCAAATTATCCATTTAAAAAGGCATGTATACAAGTGTCACAGAAATACTATACATTTTGCCAGATTATAAACTCCTATAATGCTGATACGAACTCTCCAGGACATAAAATATCCAATTATAGATAATGATGTCTACAGTGAAGTATAACCACAGTCAGGTAGTTAACATGAACTGCCTTTAAGTAGTCACATGAAGAAAAGAAAGGAATTGTTATATTCCGGAAGGGAAAAATATAAGAAAACCTGCATTAAATGAGCCAGAGAGAATGAGTTTTTAAGGTACCCTTACTCACATTTTCTCCATTCCTGAAGACCACGATAAAGTTGCTTTAGCTGAAGGCCTGTTTGGAGTAGGTATGCTTAAGAGTACATGGCTGTTGTTGCCTTGATTTACCTTGATGTCCATTCCCGTGCACTTATCCATCATCTTTGTTACATGCAATGTGGAAAACTATTCAACCTCATTTAACTTGGAAATTAGCCCCGCTCTGAGCAGGAGTTGCGCCTAGAAAACCTCCAGAAGTCCCTTCTAACCTCAGTTATTCTTCCATTTTATGACTATTTATTGCAGTTAACACCTTTGTGTTTATAATGCCCATTTACTTGTTGATCTTGGATTGTCAAAGTAGGTAATTTTCTGCTTCTCCTGTACTGCCGTATTACCACTGTTTTGCTTCTAGCACTATTAAGAAAGGCCACAAGAAATTATATTGTAGTTTAGAAAGCGATTCAAGAAAACGCATTTCTTCAAATCAAATTATACAAGAATTAAACTTAATGGCAGATGATGAGTATTTGAAAAGAGTTTTTTGAAAATTGGGTGCCATTTTATCCTGTAGAAGGGCAGGTCAAAAAGGTTTGGATACAGACAGTTAAACTAAGAAGGATTTTTTTCCCTACAGTAATTTGGATTCAGGCATGTAGATTATATATATGAAAGAAAATTAAGGAGAAATGTGCATGAAATACTATCAGCTAGCTGTTCCACTGTATCATTGACGCTGCCAATACTAAAAGGGTAAAATTGGAAATGCTGTAGAGGAGGAGATACATGCCTGTCGGCATTCTTGCATGTTGCAACATGCGTTTCTGACTAGTCATCTATTTTCTAGGAAGAACGATTGATTTACAGGTGCGATCCCTAGGGTGAGGGACACGGTCTGGAGGTTTTACTATTACCAAGTTAAATGGAATAGATTAGAATATTTTCCAAATAGCAAAGCAAACCACAGAAAATATCTGTTCTGGTTGAGAAAATTACATTATGGGTCTGTTTATTTAGTGAAAATAAATCAGGTAAAAAGGTTAATTTGGTGTCTGCAGTTCTCTCCGAATTAATCACTGAATGTGAAAGAGGTACTTCATTTGCTAAACGTAAACATGTGTTTCACTGTTCTGCATGAAAGCAGAAGTGTGTCTCAGTGTTTCAAGCAGCTCTGTGGTGGGAACAGATAGTAAGGGAATCCTCTTCAGCTCAGATAGCAGGGTTTGTTTCCCTAGTAAATAATTTATATTCCTGCTGTTGGGAAGAAGTTGCAAGAGACTGTCGGAAAGCAGCACGGTAACAGCTATGAAGTCCTAAGAGGCCGTGGAGATGTTACACTCGATCTGGCACTCCTGTGATTCAGCTTATGATGATTTCTAATGTCAACGGATTTCTTTTAACATGCAATTCTGCAGACTTACAATCAAAAGCAAGTGGCTACATACCTGAGAGCCTGCCTGTCCCTGCCTGACAGGTGATAGCTTCTGATAAGGGAGAGCACTAAAACTGACAATTGATTTAAAATAGACGGAACCAATTGCACAGTTGCACAATTTGTTGACTGTGCATGCTACATACAGCCACGGCTGCTCTTTCTGTTACCTTTATTTAAAAAAGGATTTAGGTATCTGAGACACTTAGTGTGCAAGCTGTTTTATTTTTTGGTTAAACTTTTTTTTTTTTTCCTAAAGCTGACAAGTATTTGGACTGGGAATTTATGTTGCATTTTTCTCATCTGTTTTGGAAAAAGTAAACCAATGTAGAGTACTTTGGAAAGGGGGCTTGCTTGCTGCTAGTCTCTCTTACTGGCCAGATGCTTCTTCCTGTTCCATGCCAGGACAACAATTTAGCTTCAGTTTCATGCATGGAACAGCTGAATTCTACTTGTGAAACTGAAGCCAGGGTTTGTCTGTCCAGCTGCAGTGGAAATCCACATTTTAAGCTGAAAGAAATGAAGGAACCTTGATCTAGTTTCTTTTTTTCCTTTGCCACATACTTCAGCAATACTAGATTATTTTTTTTTTTCAAAGGACAATTAATTATTGCCTGTAAGAACAAGCATAGCTAATGTACTTATAAGGTAGAACAGTCTTATAATTTTTATGTACTGGCTTCCACACTACTTACTTAGAAAATTAGCATTCCATTGATGGATTCATTGCACAGACAGGATAAGATTTGCAAAAATAACTAGTGATTTTGGACAGTTCAGTTTTCACAGAGGTCAGAGACAGTTCAGTGCTCAAGCCCATTTCATTCCTCTTTGAGAGTTCCTATGTTCCAGTCATTTTTATTTGATGAGGACTTACTCCCAGGAAGCCGAGCAAAGTCTTGTCAGGTAACTTCACCGTAAATTATTTTTTAGGATTCTCCTTGTTTCCTCCTGTTGCTTTTCCCAATGTTCCACAATATTGTTTTGCAAACTGTGCCTCTAGACA
The DNA here is from genome assembly GCF_000737465.1 of Haliaeetus leucocephalus. Lineage (NCBI taxonomy): Eukaryota > Metazoa > Chordata > Aves > Accipitriformes > Accipitridae > Haliaeetus > Haliaeetus leucocephalus. The sequence continues at coordinate 2,784,069 of NW_010972920.1, read as the reverse complement.
AAGAAAATGGAGCCGTAACTTACTTTGCAGCTTTTGAAAAATCGCTTCCTGAGAGTCTGTTTCATTCCAGTCTTTGAAAAAAGGAGTTCCCTGCAAGAAAAGAAGTCTTTCTGAGCCCTGACTAAGTCTCACTATGATATTTCTTCAGTGCTACCAGCATACATATCTCTCCTGATTGCTTCGATGAGCACTCAGATGCCTCTGTGAGGGTCTCCTCTACCAGCAGCCCAAGCCTAGCCTGCCTACGGAGAGGCAGCGGAGATGCTCCAGGCCCTTCCTCTCTCGTGATGAATGTGACTTACAACGAGAGCTCTGCTGCTCACCGAATTTTATGTCTGAGATTGGTTTGGAAAAAACAATAGGACTTTTTCATTAATTTTTTTTAAGGTTTTGTGTGTTTTGTTCTTTAAACCAACATCAATATTGCCTTCTCTGGGCTGATCAAAACTTGCTTGCTATTTTAAAGATCTCAAGTTAGCAGTAAATATAGATAAGTTATATAATGGTTGGAGTCAAAGCACAAACCCAGTAATAACTAGACTTACTCTGCCACACTAGACTGAACTCGACCAGCTAAATCCAAACAGCAATTATTATTAAAAGTTTGCATGTCTCTAGCCCCTCGGGATATTCAAATGCTTTACAAAATATTTTAATTTAGCCTCACAGCCAACTTGACATGAGGGTAAATTTATCCTTGTTCTGAAGCTGCTGTCTGCATATGTATTTGAACTCATCAAGCTTGCTTGCCCGTGCTGGACTTTGCGTGCACTGAAGTTGGGCAAATATGAAAATTAGTGTTAACTTTTGCATCTGTGGGTTTAACTAACTGGTCAAAAGTCATGCAGTGAATAGCACTTGGGTCTCCAAAGCAGAACACAGAGCCACACCACAAGACCATCTGCTTTTCCCCTCTGAAGGGTGTTTAAACAGTGCACATAGATGTGTCTGCTGCAAAGATACATGTCCTTCCCTTTTCCACGTATTGGGATTTGGCTATGAATCCTGTAGCGTGTCTTCTTTCTCTCCACTCAGCAGTAGAAAAATCAGGCATTGCATAAGCTGAAAGGCAGGTACTACAAATGCCTCATATGTGGGATTTTCTTGTTTCCACTAACGTGGATCTCTTATTGGCCTAATATTTACTGGTTTGTCACCTGCCTAGAGCCCAGTCTGTGTTAAGGCAGCGGCCAGCTGCATAGTTACACTTGCATGCCGTCACACACTCTTGGGAGCCAGGCTGCGACACACTTCATTTTGCAACCTGTATTGCTGTAAGCCCCCTGCACACCGAGTCCACTGTACTTGTGACAACGGGGTTGTCCTGTCAAGACTCTTTAAAATAGAGGCGCTTCATTTTCCCACCACAGGGATGAAGAAGCCTTCTCCCCGCTACTGAAGTGTACTTCTTCCTTGGCTGACGTGGCACTTGGGGGTCTTTATACTGTTGCAAGGCGTCAGATTTTTGTACAGTGCGTCAAGTCCCTGCATGCGGAACACCTGCTTGTAATGGTGCAATGGCCTCCCTCCAGGTGCGCTTCATTACATTCACCAGGTTAATTTTTCTCCTAGGTTTAATATTGCCTCTTTTGCTTTCTCCCTGGGCCACAAGCCCAAACACAATAAGAGTTCTTGCTGGTTGCCTCCGTCTCTTTCTCAGCAGTCTCTCTAAATCCCTTGGCCTTGGCAGCCACTTACTTGTGGCAGCCTGCCCACCATAACCCTCAGTTGCTCTGGGCACATGCTGCGTCTTTCTTTTTGGAGTGTGTACAACTGTGCTGCTATTTTGACCCCTGGGCAGTTGTGCCCAGATCCAGGCCACGTCCTACGGAGCCTTGAAGTGGTCCTGGGAGACCTCGCCTTCAACTGACCACGTTCCTAGGACGACTGGCTCTGCGGTCCCTCCTGCGCCCGGTGACCCACTCCTCAGTCTTCAGGATTTCCTTTGGAAGGAGTATCGATCCAGTAGCTGAATAGTTTATTGCGGTACTTTCAACTCAGCTGGGTGCCGCCTCAACTGTCCCTTCCTACTGTTACTGAGGACAAAGGACTGTAATCATACATATCCAGCTGAGGGCATATTCAGCACAAGACGAATAAAAGGAACTCTGTTGCAGTATGTTAGCACTAGAGGTTCCTGCCAAACCATCGATTCCACAGTCTCTTGGGCTGAAGATGTGCCACACCGCCTCAGGCTCCTAGCGCTGACATGCGAAATGTTCTGGGAAGGGCCCTGATGGAAATCCCTTGAGCAAATAGTCAGAATATGCAAGAACTGCTGTAACTGCAGGAGCGGAACGATCTTGGGACAGTGTCGGTCAGACCTCCAGTAAGAATTTCCCAGCTAGAAGCATCAGCTCAATTATCTTCACTTGGACACTGCCACAAACTACTGGTGGGCCAACCGATTTTGGAAAACCATAACACCTTTACAGACTTCTTAAACGCTGATCCTTAAACAATGAGACCCAGAAGAATTAGAATAAAACTGGGAAAGCTAGATAAAATTCCAGTGGGACTTGCCTTTCTCTGCACATTCTTAGTTCTAAAAGACATATCCTATTTCAAGATAAAAAGTAAGAAAAATGGAAGGAGCCAGCACACAGCAAGCTTGGATTCAAAGAGCAGTTCACCCTATGCATAGAGGATTTTGGTCACTGCAGCAAAAAAGAGCCTTTCATTTCAGTTTTATAAGTGTGGCCCAAGAGTTACTAGAGGAAGGGTTAAAAAAGCTCACGACAGATGAATTTTTAGCAAACTGATTCAGAGTTAATTTGTCAGGACATAAACAGAAAAAAATTCTATGCTCTCTCTACGCTTGATTTATGTCACTCTGCTTATTATCTCTAGAGGAAATCCTCCTTTGTGTGCTGGCTGAACAGCTAATAACTACAGATACTGGAAGGAGTTTAAAGAAAATGAGTTGCCTTTGCTCTGAACTTCTTGCTTTTATCTGTTAATTTCAACCTCTAGTGGTATAGCAAGGTTTTGCCACCCATCTTCACAGCGCCAGGATTTTCATGCAAAGTATATATTCTGTTCCTGGCCTTTACTGTACAGCATCATAACACACACCCAGCCCCCTCTGGGGAAAAAAAAAAAAGGACTTATGTTACAAAAAATTTGAACACTCACAAGTTTAGTTGTCCAGTTCTTAAGTCAAGCGGACAAAAGTAATAAACGGAGCTGTGAGAAAACATCTCGGCTTCCCTGGCACTTGAGGCATCTGTCTCCTGCTATGTCAGTGGGACTGCCAGACAGAGCCTGCCATCTGGAAACGAGGAGAAAAGGACAGTGAATCCCTCCTGCTGCAGGCCTTTGTGTTGGGGAAAAGCCTCAGTAAGTAAATAAAGCAAGTAAAGGGTCAGTTCCCGTTTCCATCTCGCACGGCGGTAAATACGGCAACTCTAGCGGTGACGGGGGGCTCTGTCCCCGCAAACGGGGGCCGGGAGACACGGGGCGGACGGAAAAGCAGCCAGAACTCGACGCTTTTGCTGAGCGTCCGCACGAGAAGGCGTTTGTAAATAAACGCCTTTGCGCCTTGTTTCGCGAGCGTTTTAAACGAAACTTGAAAGCTTTAACCTGCCTGCTGCCAAAGTGTCACTGGGGCGGGGGGGAGAACTTACACCTCCTTCGGTGTTGGGGCTGCGGGAAGGAGCGGACAGAGCCCGCGGGCGCCCGCAGCCCCGCTCGCAGGGGAAAGGCGTGCGACGGGGACTGCCGTGCCCACGGCTCCCTCCCACCCGCAGTCGGGGCGAGGAGCCGTCCACCCGAG
>NW_010972920.1:2775127-2779913 GCF_000737465.1 Haliaeetus leucocephalus | reverse complement strand
CGCCCTGCGTGTGCGCGCCAAGGGTCGCGCGTCCCACCCTCCCGGCCGCCGCGCGTTGAGCTTTCGTGGGTGTCCCTGCGTGCAGCGCCGGCGCGGGAGCGTTGCTCGTGGGTCTGCGCCACGAGCGCCCTGCCCTCCTCTACCCCCGTCCCCTCGGTGCCCGGCTTGGCCCCTGTGTCCCCCGGCCACGCAGGGCGTTTGTGCCCCAGGTGTGACTTCTGGTCGCCGCGCCGGGCGGCTGGTGGAGGCACACGTAATGTTGGTTTTTGTTCTCTTGTCTTTTCGTGTACTTTGTTTGCAGAGATGGGCTGCGCTCTCCTCCCTTCCTTCTTTGCCCTCCCATCCGCGATGGAAGAAGTTTCCTTGAAAGAAGAGTGGCGTTGTGTTCTATAAATCTTATCTCCAAAGGGGTGAACTTACAGCAGTGAGGTTACCGCCGGTTATTTCATGCCGGTGGTAGAAAGCAGACTTGTGAAAAATCCCGCTGAAAACTTGTCTGTTGAACACAGAAAAAACTGTTCCCTTATCCTCCCCTTTTGACCCTGTGAAGGAGGGGGGAAAAAGGAGCAATCCTGCCTTTTCCCGCTCTTAAAAATAAGGGTGTTAAAAGCCAGACTGTTTCGAGCCTGAATTTAAAAGCACTTTTCAGCATCAGCCTTTGTGTGCTCCCAAAACATTCCTTCCGTGGTGTGCTGCAACAGCCTGTATATGGCACAGCCCCTTTTAAAGACAGAAGCGTGAGATTCTTTTATTAACTAAGTATTTAAATTGAGCAAAACGCATGCAGTTATGAAGCTCCCCTTTCTGGAGTGTATCTCACCTTCTCCTTGCAGGGGTGGCAGATGTGGCTGTGACACACCCCCCCTTGGGGCTACCCGCTTAGCTGGGGCTGATGGCTGCCTCTGCCCCGATTTAAAGCTGGGGGACACGGGTGCATGTGGAGCCCAGGTTTTGCAAGGTGAGGCTGGGTAGGAGTTTGTCTCTCAAAAAGCAAATCACAGCATCTTTTCCTTGTCTCGAGGGTTTGATTTTGGATCCCTGCAAATGATTCGGTTTTGTTTTTAAAGTAGTTTGGCTGGCTCGTAAAGCTGGGGGATGGCTCACTCTCATCTGTGCCTGCACAGACCTTGACATGGGATGCGGGAAGCTGATCTTTTGACTTCTCCCCAGCAGGAATTGAACTTTCACCTGGTGTATATATATACTTCTAATTGTCCTTCACCCCTCTTTAGAGCTTGTGTATAGTTTGATATGGCAGAACTGATCTTAAGGCACTCCTTTTACTGTGTCCGTTCTATATTCTTACCGAGTCCTGCGCTTTGTTTGCTCCGGGTTCTTATGAAAAAATAATCTGAGATTGCTTCCGTCATTGCACGATAAGAGCCTTGCTCTATCAGGACCCTCACTGCAGAAGGCCCTGCTCGGTGGACAGCTGCTGTGGCCAGGCTTTCCCTCTTGTTTCATATTTGGGGTGTCACAGGGCTGCAGCCACTGTTGATGGGAGCCAGTGGTGAGCAGAGCACAGCTCCTGCGGGGTGTTTCTGCCGTGGTCTCGCCACCAGCAGCCGATCCTGGATGCAGCTGACGGCGTTGACATGCCTCAACGCAGCCTGAGGTTTGCTGGGTGCGGGCTACTCAGAGACAGCAGCCTTGGCCCCGCAGGGCTAAGAGACTCCATTGCCAGCCCTGCCACATGCCTTGGCCTTTGCCAGGAGCACAGTCTGGGGCCAGCCCTGCGGCTTGTTCAGGCTAGCTGCACGGCCTTCCCTTCTGGCCTCTTCTGCACAATCAGCCGGTAAAGGGGAATTTGGGTTGGTTCAGGTATAATTTTAGGGAAACAGTCGTAGCTCAGTGGTCTGCATCCCTACATCCTAGAGGCCTTGGGATAGCTTTGTCTGAGGGAACGGACAAGTCAGCTGTCAGGATCTATATTTTCCAGGGCAAGGCAGCATCCAGAGCTATCTATCTGCCATAACATTTCAATGCAATCAACATTTCCTTTCTGAAATGGGTTATTTTCCTATTTTCAGATTATTTGTTTCAATAATATTTACAGACATTTACCAATTTAAACAGACTTCAGTCCAAGTGCAAGGCTGTTCAATGCCACTACCTTTGCTTGCGTCATTACCCTGGGATAAGCTTTTCAAGTCAGCAGGTGGACCCAAATGTTTAGCTTTTTACAGCTTTGAGCATCTCTCCTGTAATTAGTCTTTTACATTTTCCCTTCTCAACTTTTCTGCGCTCAGCTGCTTCTTAGCATACCTTGTGCAGGCAGCAGAAATGAGAACGTGAGCGGTGATCATCTGGTGGAGCGTGCCTTCCCCCAGGGCCTGTGTGAAAGATGCTTTCCTTTTGCACACCTGCAGCAGTACGCTGGTTAAAGCAGTAATTAATCTTGACCTCGCACCAAACTGGCTCTTTGGTACCACATCTATTTGTGGGTTTCATCTTTGTGTTTTTTATGCAGCACTTTTCAGGAAATAAGATGCAGCGCAGCTGTCAGGCTGATGTAGATTATCCATCTAACCTGGGTGATAGAATGGATAGATGCACCATCTGTAGTTTTCGGACTTTGCCATAGCCTGCCAGAGATAGATTTTAAAAAGCCTGGACAAGACCAGTGGCTTCAGGAAAGCTAGACATTGTATTTTGACCACCAAATGATAACCCTTAGGACTCCATTGTCCAAGCAGGGAGCAAAATGTGAGTAAACGAGAAGACATGCATCTCCAGACTGAGTGGAAGGAACACACTTGTGGGGTCTGAAGGTCTTCCCCTGCAAGATATAAAATGGATGTCTAGTGCTAACCTGCCCATGAACAAATTGTGGCAGTTTTCCTTTGCTCCCATGACTCTGTGGGTCTAGAGAAGGTACAAACCCAGGTACTTGACACCAGGACACTCCGATGAAGAAGCAAGAAATCCAGGCTGGCCATCAAGGAGGTGGATTTCAGGGGGAATTCTGGTTCACTGAGTAAAGAGAGTAGTTTCTTTGAGAATTCAACACAGTAATAGCTATTTTCAAATGCCAAAAAAGCAAGGCGAAATCATTCAGATGGAAGGAAAATCTCAGGTGTCTCCCATCTCAGCACAAAGCAGATGTGGTCTGAAATTTTCCCTTCCTGTGTGTTTGCTAACTGCAAATATTATCAACACTGCTTTATTAACCATAATGGGTATTTGCACTTGCTATGCAATAAACTCATGTAAAAGCTCACTCATGAATAACATGTTACTGCAGATACTCCATTTTGTTCATCAGCCCAGACATCAAACATTTTCTTTACTGGGATGATGGGAGGTGCTGGATGAACCCATTTGCCAGAGGCTTTTGCGCCCTTTTGGCAGTATTTTGCTGTATACAGTGAGATGCTGTTTCTTGGCTGGTGTAGCTCTTGACTACAGTGGTCTGTTAGATGAGAACTTGGCTCCCAAAGACTTCAACCTTTACCTTCCTAACAATTTTGGCTGTAAATCTTGGGTTTAACTGCTCCTAACTGCTGCCATGCAGCTGAAAAGCCTGCTTCCTTTAAGGATGCAGCTGCTGTAATAACGTGACCATCAAACGCAGCTTAGTCTCCATTTATAAAAGCACTGCAAATGTGTCTGTACTTGCATTGACCGGAGCAAAGGGGGACTTCGCACAACGCGCTTTGTGGAAGCAGCAGGAGAACTCTGACTGCCATTACATACTGCCTCAGGCATACAGTTTTCTCTTTATCAGTACCCCCACCTCTCAAAGTTTCCTTCCCTGGCTTTGTTTTAGGCTGAGGACTGTTGGTTTTAGACTGTCCAGAACTGGGGATATCAAGGTTGTTACCTTCATACTGGTTGGGCAGGAAACATGAATACATAGGGAAGAGCCAGGACTGTGCCCGTGCCATCCTATTTTTGCAGACAATTGGAATTAGGTCCTCTTCTGTATTGTCTCAACAAGAGGCTAATTAGTCGGCAAGCTTGAGCTCCTGGAGGATAATTAAGCTTTATAACTGTGGGTTCTCTTTGGTTGCTGAGAAAGAAGAGACAGTACCCTCAGAGCCTAAGAATGCTGCTCTGCAGCTACTGTGCTGTACCTCATAATTGATCTATTGTTTCAACAGCAGATAATTCCTCATTTCCTCATAATTATCTCTTTTCAGTGCCTCACACTGTATCCTGATATTAGCTGTAATCACTGATAATTTCTAAAGCCAATCAGAATCTGCAAAGCAAAATATTGGCCTTAGCAAGCACTTACGCGTTCAGATAAAATTCTTCTGTTGTCGTCAAGAGGAATCAAGCCATTGTAGTTACACATTTTTTGGATGTGGGTGTTGAACTGGGTATAAACTTGTTTGGTTTTGTTGCTGTTCATTTATGTTAATGACTGACTACTGCCGAAAGACAAAAAGAACTACTGCTGAATCCTGTTTCTGTGTTTTTGCCCATAGAGGCATTGTATTTATTTGGTTTCAGGGGATTATATTACTCAAAAGGTGGTGCATGATGCTTTAGATTCTGAATGCCTGTTGGCCCTTGCCTGTAGAGAGTTAGCTTTTATGAGCTTGAAAGCCTCTGGCCCTATTTTATGAAATTACTGCTCACTTGCATACTTTGTGAGCTTAATTTTCCTCAGAGTGACTTCCTTCAAGTTACTGCTGATTTATACCCAGTTACATTGGTGATGGGAGAAGTGAATCATAGTCCGCATGTGTTGCTTTTAGGAGACTAGCAGCGAGACATTACATAATGCCAGGTTTGGTTAGCGCCCCCCCCCCCCCCCTCTTTTCTTCTTACATTTTCT
>NW_010972920.1:2702276-2775117 GCF_000737465.1 Haliaeetus leucocephalus | reverse complement strand
TTTCCCCCCCCCCCCCCCCCTTTTTTTTTTTTTAAAGCCTTCCTGCTCTGCTTTCCACATTTGCTGCCCAAATGAGCTGCTCTGGGCATACAGCTGAGCCATCACAACTGTGCTCCTTTGAGCCTAAAGCCCATAAGATCACAGAATGGTTGAGGCTGGAAGAGACCTCTGAAGGTCATCTCATCCAACACCCCCCACTGAAGCAGGGCCACTTAAAACCAATTGCCCTGTCCCATGTCCAGATGCCTTTGCAGTATCTCCAAGGATGGACACTCCACAGCCTCTCTGGGCAATCTCTGTCAACGCTCTGTCACCCTGACAGTAAAGAAGTGATTATGATGTTGAGAGGGAACCTCCTGTGTTTCAGTTCACGCCCACTGTCTCTGGTCCTGGCACTGGGCACAAAGGAAAAGAGCCTGGGTCCATCTTCTTTGCACACTCCCTTCAGGTATTTATGTATATTAGTAAGATACCCCCTGAACCTTCTCTTTCCACGCTGAACAGCCCCAGCTCTCTCAGCCTTTCCTCATAGAGAGATGCTCCAGTCCCTTCATCGTATTAGTGGTCCCTTACTGGACTATCTGCAGTGTGTCCATGTCTCTCTTGTTTTGAGGAACCCTGAACTGGAAACAGCACTCAGGTGAAGCCTCACAGTGCTGAGTAGAGGGGAAGCTATCACCTCCCTCAGTCTGCTAACAACACTCCTCCTAATGCAGCCCAGGATACCACTAGCTTTCTGTACCACAAGGGTACACTGCTGGCTCGTGGTCAACTTGGTGTCTACTAGGACCCCCAGAGCCTTTTCTGCAAAGCTGCTTTCCAGCCAGACACCCCCCCATGTATACTGGTACCTGGGGTTGTTCCTCCCCAGTTGCAGGACTTGGCACTTACCCTTCATGAGGTTCCTGTCAGCCCATTTCTCCAGCACACCAAAGTCCCTCTGGATGGCAGCATGACCCTCCTGCGTATCAGCCACTCCTCCTCATTTGGTGTCACCTGCAAACTTGCTGAGAGTACCTTCTGGCCCATCATCCAGATCATTAATGAATATGTTAAACAGGACCAGACCCAGTATTGACCCCTGGGGTATACAACCAGTCACCACCTCCAGCTAGACTTTGTGCCACTGATCACCACCCTCTGGACAAAGTCATTAAGCCAGTTTTCAGTCCACCTCACTGTCTGCTCATCCAGCCCCTACTTTCAGTAGTGCACCCATATTTTCCCTGGCCTTCCTTTCATTACCTATACACTTACTCAAGCCCCTCTTGTCTTTGACATCCCTTGCCAGATAGAATACCAGCTGGGCTTTGGTTTTCCTACCCTCATCCCTGGCTGGTCAATGTTTCTCTATTTCTCCCAGGTTACCCACCCTCTGTAATCCTTATATTTTGTGTTTGAACTTTGCCAAGAGCTCCTCATCTATCCACACAGGCCTCCTGGCATTTTTGCCTGACTTGGTATTTGTTTGGATGTAACTCTCGAGCTTCAAGGAGGTGATCCTTGAATACTAACCAGCATTTTCGAGCCTCTCCTCCCTTCAGGGCCTTGCCCCATGGGACGCTTCAAAGCAGATGTTTGAAGAGTCCAAAGCCTGCTCACCTGAAGTCCAAGGTGGTGAGCTTGCTTCTTACCTTCCTCCTTCTCCTTAGGATCCTGAACTCCACTATCCCGTGGTCACTGCAGCCAAGGCAGCCTTTGACCTTCACATCCCCAGCAAGCCCCTCCTTGTAGCAGAGTATAAGGTCCAGCAGAACACCTCTCACCTTTAGCTTCTCTATCACTTGGGTCAAGAAATCTTACCAATGCACTCCAGGAACCTCCTGGATAGCTTACGCTTTGCTGTGTTGTCCCTCCTGCATATGTCAGGATGGTTGGAGTCCCCCATGAGGGCCAGGGTCTGCAAACAGGAGGCTGCTTCCAGCTGGCTGTAGAAAGCCTCATCCACTTGTTTTTCCACTCACTACAGTGTCACCCTTATATGTTTTCTCTTTAATCCTCACCCATAAGCTCTCAGCTGGCTCCTCATCCACCCCCAGGCAAATCTCCACACATTCCAGCTGTTCTCTCACATCAAGGGAAACTCTACCATCCTCCTCTTTCCAGCATGTCTTTCCTCAAGAGTCTGTATCCCTCCATTGCAACATTCCAAGCGTTGCAAGTCACAGGAGCCATTCCACCACATCGCTGTGATCCCAACAAGATCGTAGTGTTTCAACTGCACACAGGTCTCTCACCATGTTTATTCACCACACTGTGTTCATAAGCATACATGCGCTTCACAGAAGCACCCCAACATGCTTATTTTCCAGAAAGGGTACGGGGGGATTTTTCCATAATGGTACCTCATAGGTGCATCCTTGTTTACACGCAAATGCTGGAAGTAACCCTGCTTAAGCCTCATTTTTTTTTTTATTTTGCAGTCTCTGCCTGTAATATCACGCCAGGCCCTTTGCCCACCAACCCTGTCTGCCACTCTCACAGGGCACCTGGTAACTCTGTCCCTGCCCCATCATGCCTAGTTTGAAGCCCTACTTATAATGTCAGCCATCCTACTGGCAGAGATACCTTCGCCCAGCTTGGTTAGGTGGATCCCAGCCCTCCCAAGCAGATGCTGCTCCACAAACAGGATCCCATGGTTATAGAACCCAAAACCCTGTCACCAACACCAGTCCTGCAGCCAACTACTGACCTGCACCGAGGAGAATGTCACCAGGGCCCCCAAGCGTCACTTGATCCTCCAGGTTGCCCCTGATGGTATCACTGATGCCTATATGGAAGAACAGCAAGGGTAGTAGATAGAAGGTTGGACAACCCCAGACAGTCCCTCCACAACCACCCAGATCTGGGCCCCCAGCAGGCAGCAAACCCCTCAAGATAATAGGTCAGGTTGCCAGGTGGGTGCCTCTGTCCCCTGCAGCAAGGAATCACCCCTTACAAACACTCACACCTTTGTAGAGGTGTTGCATGGTTTAGGGTCAGGTGGCCCATTGTTTAAATGCCCATCTGGCTCCTCTTTAATGAGTGTGATGAACCTCTTTTGTAGTTATAAGCCCTTAGGTGGGGCAGAAACTTTCCTTTTAGTGCCAGAAGTCACCCCCTGCCATCCTTCCCCTTCTCCAGAGGTTTCACTTACCTTGATGATAAGGGTGGACACTGCCTGCTTCTGTATTGCAGATGGGGGCTGAGGCTTTTCAAGCTACTGAGTTCCAGAGAAAATCTTGTCCGTCTCCCATGAAACTTCTCTGATGCTGCACAGCCTGCTCACTTATTCCTGTAACTCCTTCACCTTGCACCGCACCTCCTCCAAGACAACAAACCTCCTGCAGGACAGAGGCCCATCTCTCCCAGCCTCAGAGGGAGGCCCTAGGCACTCCCTGCAGCCTGGGGCTTGGAGGGCTGTGCCCATCACCCAAAGCTCTGTCTGCACCAAAACCTCAGCCCTAGCAGGGTCAGCTGCTCCAACATCTGCTGGGGGAAACTGCCCCATGGTGTGCCACCAGCATATCTGAGGCTGTTTACACTGGAGCAGATCAAGCCCAGTCCCCCTTCACAGCAGCCTTTTACATAAACTTCTGCATTTGATGGTGGTACTTTGGGCCTGGCTCTTATATAGACCTCACCCAAGCACTGGCTAAAAGGGTGCTGGACCCTCCCTAATTAGGGAGCAGCTGCACGCTAGGTCAAGGACAACTGATCACGCTCGTTAGAAGCTGCTAGAGCTTCTTCAGGCTCACGGCCTTGTGGCTCCCCTTACCTTGTCCTTACCTAGCAACAGCAGCACCCTCAAGTTTCTCAGGGGGTTCCCAGGTGTTTCCCAGTGATCCTGGACCTCGTCCCCAAAAGATCCAGAAGGTCCCAAAGCAGAACCCAGAGACTGCTGTGCAAACCTTGGTTGGTTGCCTCTGGGAGCTGTGCTCGTTCCTTTGCCAACAGCGTACAGACAATTTGGTACAGGGCTGAGCCGTTGCTTTCTTGGATTTACCTGTCATTTACGTTGGAAACAGCATAAAAATAATGCGTGTCTTTTCAGCAAACACTCGTTTGTAGCTGCTTTATACCTGTCTCCTGCTTCGGTTCTGAACAAGGAGGTAGCACCACCTTTTTGGCATATGACCGCAAATTGTCCCATACGAGGGCTGTCCGCCCTTGATGTCATACCCCAGTGCACACAATAAAGGCTCACATTCCTGACCTGGCAGCTCGGCTGTTCCTGAGCATTGCAATCTCTTGTACTGAACAATAGCAGGGCCTGTTCCTACCAAAATGTTAGCCTGAGTCCCATGGCTGATTTTAATAAACGTTGTGAGGAGTTTACATCTTCAGGAGGCATCTTGCATGCATATCAGCAGCCAGACGATGAGCCCACAGTGTTGAAAGAGTACAAAACGTAAGCATTTGTGTTGTAAGTGTTCATAAAATGGCATAGAGGGGTTTTGGTTTGCCATGGTTTTGTTTTTGCTTAATTTAATCCATGCAAGCAAACAGCCTCCATCAGTTAATAACTTTTCCTTTGATTTTTAGGTTCAAATAAACCAAGATCTCAAAGCAGAACTCATTAAAGTATATTGAGTTTCATCTCCTCTTTGCATCAAACGCATACGTTATGCAGCTGGAGCTGGTCTCCTAGGGCTGGATTCGGAGTTTACCTTTTATCCACAGTTTAGTTGGTATGTTGCCACCCACTGCCTCAGAAGGGAAAGGAGCTGTGATTGAAACAGTTTGTTTGCATCACTCGCGAGCTGTGGCATGGAAAATTTAAGCCGTTGCTGACCAAAGGCCTTTCTGGGCAAACGCTGCTTGGACGGACTCATCTTGGCAGTTGCTGAGAGAAAAAGGAAACGCAAACCACCTCCGGCATTTCCAACCGGAGCCATTAGAAAAGGGGGCAGGGCAGGCATGGGTCTGGAAGCATGCCTGTCTCGCCAGGAGGAAAGAATGGTGACATTGTCTGAAAGTTCAGTCAGGAGTTCATCTTCTACCTTGTTTTTTAAAATTCCATACTTTGGAACATACCATTTAAGCTTCCCTAAAATAGCAAAACCCTGGTGTCAATCATGAGGCTTGGGGCAAGAAGTACAGCAGAGATTTCTTAGAACTAGTCTGGTTTATGGTCCCTGGGTGTAGGATAGAAAAGGCTGGGCAGCAGGCATAGATTTTTACAAAGCGGTGGCTGCTGTAAAAAATGAACGGCTCAGGCCTGTACCTGCAGAAACCCAGTGAGTAACAGCCATCAGACAGCAGCTTTATACCACTGCCGTCACCAGTGGCTCTATGGCACCCTCCCTCCTATTTAAAAATGCCCTCATCCAGGCTTTTTTTTTTTTTTCCCTGAATTATTCCCTGTTTTCTTGATGATGTTTTTGCTACCCTGAGGGAATACCATGAAGAACCGAAGATGTTCATGTTTTCTGCCACATCGCTCTACAAATCTGAAAGTGTTTATGGTGCTGTGACAAATTCCATCTGAGCTTTCCTTTCTGAACAGAATAGAAGCAGAAGATGTTGGTGAGAAGAGTGCACTGCTGCTGGTCATGATGCAGCCCTCTCCAGAGGGCTCCTGCTCCTCCTCCATAGTTGCTAAATAGGTCCTGAGATTTCTGTTTCAAAACATACTGAAAAACGCCTCCCTTCCCTCCCATCAAAACATTGCTCTGCATTCTCTTTTTGCTGTTGCGGACCTGTGTTTTTAACTGGCAGGTTTCTTTAAAATGTTTGGAAAAATTCTTCAGTTTGGAAAAGCATCACTAAAATGAGGTCAACTTTATTTGCACTCCCAGGAAAAATCTGGTTGGAGGAAAAGAAGTGGCGAGCGTGTGATGTACATGAGCCTGCCTGAACGATGCTGCCAAAATATCTCACAGACTTGCCTTTGTAGCAGGTTGTGGGAGTTAGCTCTGGGTGAGTCATACAGACAAATGGCAAGGGCCCTCTTCATTTCTCAGCCTGAATAAAATTACCTCTTTCCGAATTTAGGTCTGCTGGCTGGCTTATACACAAGTCAAATACGCTGCTTGTTAAAGGTGCAATATCATATGCGTACCTGTGGCATATTTGTGTTTGGTACTAATGCATTTCTCATGGGGGAGCGCATTCTTATTTTAATGTATATTAGTATTCATTCCATAGAAGTCAGTTCGCTGCTTCAAACAGGCTCGCTTATTCAGATGTTGAAATTCAAAACTATATTCCCAAGCATATTTTTCTCAGTCATTTAACTTGAGAAAGATCATCTATTGTCTCACAACTCTGTCAAGCTATTTCCACTAACATGATTTACTTTCTACAACTCAAAACAGTTGGTTTTAACCCACGCCGGGCCTCTGCTTATTGCTATCACATCATGTTGTGCTTTGGCAAGTTGAAAAGACAGAGGCATTGATTTCCAGTAGGGAGGCATTCATGGAAAATTTTACTCTCTAAACCATAGAAACATTGTCCTCTTAGAACTGTTATGTGGCACAGAGATAATGTAAAATTGTAAAAGTAGTTTATGCCTCCTGCTTTTTTCTTCTCGGGTGTAAGCAACACTGTAGGCATCTGCCTCTGTCTGGCATAAATTTCTAGACTGTTTTACTGACATGTGGTGAGGGAAGAGTTAAGCTAAGAGAAAGCCCCAGGTACTAAAATTAACATCCATCCCACCCCCCGCCCACAGCTTTGAAATTTCTAATCACAACTTGCAGTTAGACCATTTCTTCTAGCAGTGCAAACTACGTTTTGATCATTTGAAATCACAGATGGCTGGCTGGGGCTCGGAGGAATTCAGTCTCCTTCCTCTCTTCCTTCTGCTTCGCCTTCCTCCCCCACCCAGAAAAGTCTGTTTTCAGGTCATCTGTAAGACTGTATTATTGCTTGCTTAAAGCTGAAGCAGATTTGGCTGCTGGTCACTGAAAATACTTACAAGGTCTGCAGAAATGCATGTGGTGGTTAAGCTCTATTGGAATTGTCCCTCTTGTCCAGAACACCCACCTGGATTTATGCGCAGAATAAGGATAGCGCGTTTTAGGCTGTCTCTAGTCCTAGAAATCTTGTCAGTTGTTTATGAAATGATCTATATTTAAAAAAAAAAAACAACAACAAACCCCCCCAAAACAACCCACAACCAAAACAAAAAAGGTTTTTATTATTGCCCTGAATGATTTCAGTGATTCTATTTACAGTACAGTTGTATTGGCACAGTTGAATTGCAACTGGAGGCAGGGGAAAATCAGTAGCTGTGTTACGAGCTTATTCTGCCAGTGGATAATACATTCCTGTAACTGCATCTTCTGTCTGCAAGAGGCACTTTTTATTGTCAGTGCAAGTCATTACAAAGCCTAAAAAAAAAAAAAAAAAATCGATTATTTTGCATCCTACACAAATGCACACCTCCCCAAATGAAAAAGTGTTTCTGGCTAGGTCGCTGTCTGCCTCAATTACTGCAAACACGAAAATGCTTTTGAAAACCATAGCCTGCAGCACTTAGCAGTGTAAAACTTCTCTACGGAAATTGAAAGTACCTCCTTAAGTAAAGTTAGCTATAAACTTGAATCAAAAAGGGAGATCTTTATATGAGATGGGTTACATTTTATGGACCAAGTCGGGGTATTTTTAATGGATAAGCAGGTGACTTTTAATGCCTCTCACAAGTGAAAACCTCACACCAAAGTTTTGACTCTCTAATTTCAGAGCAAGATTCAACCTGCAGCTTGTGACCTTGCTCACAGGAGACGTCAAAACAAAGCCAATGCGTTGACTTGGCTCACTTGTCCTTTACTGACGTTCCAGCTGTTCTTTCAGAAGTTTCAGGGTAGACAGTTGATCTCCCAGTGAAGATTAAGAAACTTTAGGAACTGTATGAACAGTGGTTTAAAAACTTCCAAAGTGACCACAGAAAAAAAACCCCCGCACCACCCTGGAGCTAAAGTTTAATTTTAACTCAGGGAAGCAGAAACAGAAAGCTAGGGCGAGTTAGTTTATGGTGACTGTCACAGCTTCGGCAGTTCCTCCCGCCATGGGTCTTTTGGGCTCCGTCACAGAAAAACGCTTGCAAGTTTTTGGCTGGAGCAAATCTTTGCTGTCAGGGCAGGCTCAGCTCTCCTGTTGGTACTGCTGTTCTCTGCAGAGATGCCTGCTACGTTGACAAGTATCTTTACTGCTGATGGGAGCCTTGACATTGCTTTTCTGCGATGCTTGAGTTTTATCATCTTGATCTGAGCAGAGAGAAGAGAGTCGGGTCTCTCCATGGTCTTCATCCGGCTTCCATGCACTGGATTTCGGGAAGCTGTGCCGACCATCCCATTTCTCATCTTCTCCAAGCTCTGCAGTGGCTCCCTTGTGTTTTGTGAAGCACTGCATACACGTAGAGCATGCTGGCATTTTTTTAAAATGGCGTGCATTTATCTGATTAAAAGCTATCTAAATTTAGATGCAAACTTGTTTCAGCCCTCGGGGTGCTTGGCAAGTTGCCTGGCGTGCTCTCGGTGCTGGAAAAGTCTGCACACCACTGTTGCTCCAAGGGAAAGTTTCAAGCACGTCATTCCTTTTCTTTTTTTCCTTATAAAGGTTATTGTGCCTCAGCTCTCATTGAATTACCCCCCTAGTTCAGAAAGGAAAGGTTATTTTTCCCTCTCTTTTCCCCTTGGCAACTCTAGAAGAGTCGCCATCACTGCTCACTAAAAATGTCCCTTGCAGGGCCATTGGTATTTAAGGGTGCTCCAGGGACTCCCCTGAGCTCTCTGCTGGGGCCACTGATGGGCTGAGGCACTACAGGGACAACCTAAAAAGGGATCAGGGTAACTAAAAGATCTTTTCTGGGCCCAGAGGCCTGTGAAACCCATTTGTGTTGTAAATACAGTCATAGGAAGAAAAAAGGTGCCTGAGGATGCTCAATTTGGCCTGAAATTTTTCATGTGTTTTCTCCAGTGATTTGAGGGGTGGCTAATTACTCTCTCTTTCCTGCAAAACCAAAAAGGGACCATCAATATGTCATATTAGGAGATGTGGTCGGGCTAAATATAGCTATTGCTTTTTTTCTGACAAGTGTGCAGCAAGGAGCTCACTATCTCCTGGCTTTCGGTGCTCAGCACTGGTCCCTGGCTTTGGCCTCTCCACTGGCTTGGACGAGCTTTGGGTCTGGTCAAACCTCGCCGTTTTTCTCCATGCGTGTATTTCACCTCGTGCAACGCCGAGCACTCGCACGCACCATTAATTGCCGTCTTCTGCAGGTGCGGTCTGAGAGACTGTAGCTGATACCCTGGTGGATGTTACCCAGTTAGCATTACCTGGCACATAGCAACTGACAGTCCACAGGCTCAGTTAAATAAATAAAAAATCACCCATCTTTTGCTCTGCATAGGTCTGGAGAAACCCCTTTTCTGGGACTCTTGAGTTGCAAGGTGGGAAGGCTAGACTCCCTGATGTGGGGTCCCCCAGCTCAACCCTTGATTGCTGGATGCTCCCCCCACCCCCGCCCCTGCACAGCAGATGGGAGAAAATATTTTACCTGCACCTGCAATTTGAACTGGTTTTCTCCATCAGTGCAGGGGTGCAGCCCTCATCACTGCTGTCCTCATTTCCTAGGGGTTTACACCTCCTTTGGAAGCGCTGATGGCTCTGGAAATGGTGGGTGATACGGCCTTTGGGAACCAGCCCAGCCCACGCTGAAACCTGTAGTGTCTGATGGGAAGATAATGAGATGCTAATGAAGCTCCCCCCACCCCGCCCCCATAAGAATGAGCTGGGATGGGGCGGGGGGGGGGGGGGGGGGGGGGGGGGGGGAGGCTGTGAATGTGCGTGTTTCTCCCCTTCACCTTCAGCAGCCCCATTTACAGTGGTATGAGTGTCATCAGGATCACCCCGAAGTTTAAAAAAGAAATGCAAAAATTAGTAAATGCACATAAATAAGCTGCGGTTCAAGCCACGGTTCTGTTTAGAAGAACAGAGTTTCATCTATTCCCAGGCTGAATCTCCCTCTTGTGAAGTGAGGAACTTTTAACAGAGATTTTTCAGTCCCTAGTGATACTCAGTTAGGCATTTGGGGGCTGGTGGGAAGTGATTTTGAGACACACTGCAAAGCATTTTGACCCAGCTCAGGAATCCTCAGTCCAAGGTGTTCCCTCCAGCTGGAAAGTCAGTATATGGCCCAAGTCACCTTGGGTCATTGCAGTGACGGGCTGGAAACCTTGTGTAGGGGTATGCCAAGCCAGTACAGCCTCTCCTTTGTTCGTGGAGAAGCATTTGTTCTATAAGAATCTAATATAAAAGGGGTTTCTGTTCAGGACTGAGAGGCTTGACATTTATTTGCCACTTCAAACCTGTTTGGCTGTAAGTGGGACTGGAGTGCGGTTTTATGCCTCGTGCAGGTTCTGTGTGAATCACACCCATTAAAAACTCCTGTAAATTGATAAAAAAAAAAAATTTGTTCTAGTTTCCCTTAACTCTGTGAAAGCACTCTGAATCTTCGTTTGTTCAGAGCTGCTGTTGTTATTATTCATAATAAACTGATTGTTTTCACTGTGAATTTTGTTTATTTTCTCTGATTCAAGATGTTGCCTTATTTCCTGTAAATACAGCATAAACTGTTGTATTAACAAACTGGTCTTTATAAAATAGCCTGGTTAGTGTTTGGCCAATATCCACCTGTTGTGGATTTCGCAAGAGCTCACAGAAGGAATTGAAAGTTTAAATAACTTTCCCATGGATTTACCCTTCGGGGCTGAATTGTTTTGCCTAAGTAAGTGATTTAATACTGTCAAGAAATTTGCGGCCAGAGTAATGGTAGGCAGTAACAGAACAATTTGAATAACCTTTTCAATCAGATCATCTTCTTCATTTGCAAGCAGGTGGTGGAATTTGTTGTCTTTAAAAAAAGTTAAAAAAAAAAATCTTGCTTCTGCTTTGTTTTTCATTTCAAATTTACAAGTTTCTTTCTTGACATATTGTTACTGCTGAGGGAGGCTGCACTAGGACCAGGAGAACCCCCATTTTTCTGTTTTGTGTATAGCAAAGTGTTTTGCTTTAAATTGCATGCTTTTTATCATTGCCTCTGCCAGTGGAAGCAAGCGTTTCTGAATATTGTATGCCTTGCAGAAATTTTCTCCATCACTTACCTGGCTTGTAGTCAATTCATGCTTAGCAAAGGCTGTCACTGGGTTTGCTGCTTTTTTTCCTCCTTTAAAACTCATTTCCTATCTAAAATTAGAGATGTGCCCTAAAGTTTTGTGGATCTAACATATTTTCGGAGTGATGAGACCCGAGAGGAACCATCCCGAACTCCCTGGTACATTTGCATTGCACATGAAACGGGTCGCAGGTTCTGTGAGAAGCTAAAAACCATACTGTGCAGAGAGGGAAAACGTTGATCTTTTTGCCGGGCTTCAGCTTGTAAATCATTTAAATTCTCAAACAAGCGTTCCTCTGTTTTGCACAGAACTTCCTGTTGCTGCAGAGAGTACTGGGGTAAGGCTGGTACCAACCAGATTCTGAGGGTGGGATTTTTGAAAAGTGTTTGAATGTCAGTCTTTACTTGCCTTGAAGTCACAGGTAGATTGGTTTTAACTTCAGCAAGATTTCAGCCAGAGCAACCAACTTAACTGAAATCTCCTTTATGTTTGCCATACAGCTCTCCCCTCTTCTCAAGTATTTTTTCATAAAACAGCCCTACTTTTTAGCGCTGCTGAAGCAGGAGAGGTCTTGCCTGATTGTCTACATAACAGAGAAGCAGAAAACCTCGAAGTGGCAGGGCTCTGCAGCCCATGTAGGTGCTGGAGGCCTGTGGACAATTTTGGCCCAGCTTCATCTGAATCTGAGCCGACTGGTTTGGGTTTCCTTGGGTAGGTTTGCCAAATACCCGATCGCTGTCTGTTACAGATGAGCCTGTTCCATTTCTTGCAGCTTTAGTTTCCTTTGTGCTTTCTTTTGCTCAGTTTAGCTGACAGGCACGGCTCAGTGTTTCACCAGGCTGTCTTTGGTTTTGCAGGTAGCTGTATCCAGCTGGGTGGCAGGTGGATCCAAGGGTTACCATGAAGTTTTCAGGACCCCTGGAGAGCCAGAGGTTGTCTCTCCTCCTGGAGACGGCAATCTCTAGGGAAGCTCAAATGTGGAAAGCACATGTGCCGAAAATTCAGCCTAATCAGGTAATGTCTCCTCTTCACATCATTCATCTTGGTAAAGGCATGAGACTATCCTCTGGTGTATTTTTATGTGAACCACTGAAGCTGTTGCATGAGAAGTTACCTTCTGCCTGAGACCTGGGAAGTCAGCCTCTGAAGTCAGTGATTACTTTTTTATTTGAGGGACAGGAGTACAGAACACACTGTACAGCACACAATGTTAGATCTCTGCT
This sequence comes from Haliaeetus leucocephalus, assembly GCF_000737465.1. Classification (NCBI taxonomy): domain Eukaryota; kingdom Metazoa; phylum Chordata; class Aves; order Accipitriformes; family Accipitridae; genus Haliaeetus; species Haliaeetus leucocephalus. The sequence goes on along the minus strand of NW_010972920.1, from coordinate 2,762,789 downwards.
GTTGCTTGTGAAAGCATGTACGTATATTGCCTTAATTAAATTCGTTTTACAAATTGCATGGATAATTAATGCACATTTCTAGCGGGTACCAACTCTGCAACAGTTCTTAAAAGCAGCTTCATTTTCTTGGACTAAGTTCACTAATAACAGCGTTGAAATGCTGGTTGCTTTCCACATGAAATGACGTCTTCTCACATAAACCGTTGCCGCTAGCTTAGCTCAGGCCTCCCCCTGAAACAGCATATTCACAGCGAAAGCCTGACTTTGCCGCCTTTTTCCCATTCTGGGCCAGATTCTTCCCTACTGTAAATCAGCCTAGTTCTGCAGGGTAGGCTGTAGCTGTATCGGCTGAAGCCAGATGAGGATCTGATGTGCTCAGGCACTGTCTACTTTAGAAAGAACCCCACTGACTGTAATGGGACTATTTATGGAGCAGGGTGCAAGCTCGTGTCAAGGGAAGCAGAGCCAGGCGCTGGCCTGTTCCAGCGAGGAATGTTCTCACAGGACTGGAGGACAATTCAGGGTGGAGGGGACCGCAGGGGGTCTGTAGTCCAACCTCCTGCTCAAGATTTGCAGCAGGGCCAGCCAGCTGGGAGGTTGGACCAGGTCGCTCATGGTCTTACCCAGCCTGGATTGTGTTTGTGCTCCTTGCGGAGGAGGCGCCTGTCTAGCATGTGCACTTGAAAATGCCTGTGAACTCCACAAAGTTTTGTTTAAAACAAAATCTGAAATGTGAGGGTGGTTGTCACAGAGTTTCTGGTACTTTGTCACTGGGTTGGGCAGAAATAACCACACTAAAGGGCTCAGATCGAGTCTTGCTGTTCTTGATTCATATAAAATATTCACGCAAGTGTGTCAGCTGTTGTGAAAGCTAATCGGTGTGGTGGTTGTTTTTTCTGTCTGGCGAACAAGAAACTGCTGTTGTTGTGTACAAACAAATATGTTTTTAAGGGGCTCAGTATTAGTTTTGTTAATCCACATTTAGGTTTCCAAATAAGTGATCTGGTTGTCCAAGGCGTTGTGTATATTGTAGCTGTGGCTGTCTTCGGGCACATACAATTTAAGACCCTGGTTTATGGTAAACCAGCCTGTTATTCCATGCTGGCAGTATTCCTGGGGTTAGTGATTATAACGTAGGGAGGTAAGATTACAGTATAACAAGATAGGTTAGGGACTCAGAGAGTGTAGCCAAACCAGATTCTTGTGTGGAGATTTCACAGGGACAAGGCGCTTGCATTTTTGCCTTGGTGAAGTTGATTCCGGCGGCTCAGAAACCACCACCTGCATTAGACGGTTTTCCCAGCAATCCTTCCCTTGCGGGACTGCGTTGTTGCCCTTTGAAGATGAGGTTCCCCACCTGTGCCACGTTCAAGTTGTCGCTGCAGCAGAAGGACTAACCTCAGCCCTGTGTGTGGTGAAGAACAGCTGTCCTGCTGCCAGGGACCTTGAGGGGGTCTTAATGGCCCTGCGGTTGAGGTTTGCAGCACCTTGCGAAGTGTTGTCCTCAGCGGTAGATACTCAGAGAAGTTAACGGGACTTTTGACAGTCTGCCGATTGTGAAACCGGGCAGGCAGCTCTGTTGCCTGCTGTGAAAAGTCGGGAGTAGGATCAAGTATGGAAACAGCCTGATGGCTAAAGCCAGTGTAAAGTTTGTGCTCGATAGCAGAGTCTCAGGTCAGGCCTGGACGAAGACAAGTTTGTCCTTTTAGTGTGCAAATATGTCATGATGATGAAGGATCTCTTCCCCCCTTCCTGCCCTGCACTACGACAGTATCGCTGAGGTCCGTGCTTGGGAGTGTTTCCTGGCCCTCTGCTTGTCCCCTAGGGTTTCTACTCCTGGAATTTCCACCCCCAAAACTCTGTTGTCTGTGTAACCTTTTCCTTTATATTTTCCTACATGTCAGTTCAGACATCGACTTTATCAGCTACAACGCCGTGCTATTAAATGTTTGCTAGCAGTAAATAATCTTTGAATTGGATTGAAATCTCTGTGTGCGCGTGTGTAAAATGTACGAAGGTCAGATTTAAAAGAGAACATAAACACAACTGTCTGCTCTGGGGAAATCCTGACTTGCAATGCCACGGTGCAGCTGAAAACCCTGGATCTGTAGTCACGTATTTCTCTCTGTTCCTGCAGTTAGTGACACCCAACTTTTCAAATGGTCACGTGTTCCCCCCTTTCTGCAGCATTCATTTTGGCAGTGTTGCAGTCATGGACATTCAGTGTGAATTATCCTGTTTTCTGTAATATCTGGAAGAAGGTCATATTCCCTAACATTTACTGCCTTCTTCTGAAAGCAGCTGCAGTAGCCTAAAACCTCACTTGTATGAAACTGTTGTTTATTTCCCATGACAGTCAGGAAATCTGCATCCTTCTGTGTATCAGATCTGGCAACCTGAAGCCTGTGTAACTTTCCATTCCTTGCTACAAAAGTAGACTGACTACAGAAGGGCTTTTAATGAAGTCATCTGGTTTGCAAATGAGAAAATGTGAGTGCGTCTACAAAAATCTAATGATCAGATTGGAGATATACCGTAACTATTTTCAGGAGTAAACTTTCAGTTTTGACTCTTTAGGAGACATTTTTGGTTCTAATGTTTAAAACTGGAACAAATTCCGTTTCTAAATGTGTGTCAGAGTTGAGATCTTTGAAAGGAAGAAAGAAACTTGTAGTTACAGAAACAGGAAGACTTTACATTTTTAGTACAGGATGCAGAATCTGTTGGGGACTTTGGTCCTGATAATTTAAAGTATGTGATTTTTCTGTTTCATTCTTACTTTTTGTCTGAAAACTCCCATTTCCTACTGGCAGGTAATTTCTTTTGTTTCCCTCGTTTAAATGTAGGCCACTGGCTCCAGGTATTTGCAATATATCAAAGCCAGCTCTCACAAGGGCTTTTCAGTCTGAAAAAATAGGTGGGCTGAGTCTGGAACCCTCCCTGTGCTTCTGAATGTATTTGGTCTTTTTTTTTTTTTTCCCCTCTTGGGTTATACAATATGCAGATGACATTCAGAAGTTTTCATGTGATTAAGGCTTGAGAAATCAAGCAGTAAAAACTGGTCAAAGGTTGATCTTTGCATGTTACCAAGTAACTTTGCAGCAGAGAGGTGTGTAAGTCAAGATTCTTGGTTTTAATTTTTTATAGAAACAGAGTGTCACTTCTGTAATTTCTCCTTTCTTGCCTGTTCTGGCTCTTTCTTTCTGTCTTCTCATTTGTTCTCTGTACCTCTTGAGGAATCAGGAGACCTCAGTTTATTTCCAGTTTTTCCACTGTCTCACCACATGACCTTGGGTCAGTCTTTTAACCTTCTGGTGCCTGTTTTATCCTGCGGGTGAATCGGAGACTGACTTACCAATTTTGTAAAACGTTGTGAAGTTAATGCATCCAGCTCTTCTGCTTTGCCGAGCAGTAATCTCTCTCCCCAGTGTTTGTGCGTGTTACCGTGCAGATGGCAGAGGCTGTGCTGCTTGAGCTGTTTGCTGGGCCGCTAAACCGTAGGCAAACCCTGCAAAACGTCACCTCTGAAAGCTATCAGGAGAGCACCTCTAATTCTCAACAGGTACAAGTGAGAAGCAACCCAGTGGGCCTCGGTTGGGGGTCGCTCAGGTGTAAAACAAGCAATCCTGAGACCCAAGGAAGGACCGATTTGGCTGCGATGTTTACAGCTGCCCTTTTCAGAAGCCTCCCAGTCCTGATAAAGGTCACCTGCTTGCTCCCCAAGGAGCCCACAGTGAGACTAGGCAGAAACAAATAGGGGAAAGAGCAAAACATCTCTGCCTGGGACAGCAGACATTAAAGAAAAAAAATTGACAGGTAAGGTGTTTTTCCTAGATTAGGCAGCAATAAAATCGAGTCATGTTTGAGTTCACAGATATTTTTTTTAGACTGCATTTTCCAGAAGTCTCAAGGTATTCTTAGAGATCTCTTGTACTGTGCTCGCTCCCTGGCACCTGAGTCATGGCCTCCGTCCCTCCCGTCTCACACAGCAAGCGTGCAGCGGGCCCTGCGGCAGGGTTGCCAGGTCAGGGACGGTAACGAGGCGATGCGGCTGCTGGTAAGCGGGAAGCAGAACAGCAGCTCTGTGCGCTTCTCACCATCGCCAAGGCCTCACAGGCAGCTTTCTGCCAGCATGCCGAAGAAATGGGATTTGGGGCACTGATTTGGGAATTGGACAAATAAGGTACTACCCATCGTAGATGCTGGAGGCCTCGGGTCTGTGTGTTTTGTGTGGGCCACTGTATTCCCTCCCTTGGGCAGAATTACAGACCTCTGTGGTTGCTCACTTTGGAGCGGTAAAATGACAGACACGGTGAGCGTGGCGCTGCCGTTACTTGGTGTAGTCGCCTGCAGTCCTGGCATGTTGACTGGTCTCTTATTGTGTTATTTAAAATACCCATCAGGAATCCTTCACAGAAGCTTCCTGTTTGCTTGACAGCATGTTCATCGATAGACTAAGTGACAGACGGGGTATTTCTTGATAAGGAATCAAGCAAATAATGGCAGGAAGCAGGTCAATGTGATGTACCCCTGCTTTACACGAGGAAGAGAGAGAAGTTGATACCCCTCCGCTTCCCCATTTGTGTCCCAAACACATTCCATTAGCTCCATAGTTCCTGTGAGGTGGCTTATATGTGTTTGTGCTGAAACAAAACTAATGGGTTTACACACACTGTTGTGCTTTGAAAATGTGGGAATTAGCATCGCGTCTTCCACTTGGAAAAGAAGATACAGGTCTGTTGCTCACACATGGGTTTGGAATAGCTTTGATAGGTTTGCACATCTGACAGGCCTGTTGCGTTCTTTGGGTATCGCGTTTTGAGCTCATACCGGCAGGGCTTGTTGTGCGCACCATTGCGTCCACTGCTCTCGCTGGCCTCCCGATGGGTGGAGGTGTTTGTGTGCTCCGCAGGTGGAAAAGACTTGCGGAAACCTCTTCTCTTATTTTATGGAGGTGCCAAGCAGGACTAAGCAGGATGGAAAGGGAGGAAAGGAGCGGTGGTTGATCTTGCACTCCGCTGGAGCGTTTCGCCTACCACGTTACACGTCGCCGTCAGTCCCAAGCACAAGGCAGATCAAGAGATAGCTGTGAGCAAACGGCTGTAAGCGGCATGCAGGGCAGTTGGTAAAAGTTACTCTTAAGGCGGTGCGGCAGCAGCCCTGCGTCTCTTCGCTCACAGTAAAACTCTGTCAGGCACTTTTGCAAGAGTCCTGCTTGTGCTCCGCGGGGTGTTTCCCGCGTAGCAAAACAGTTCTGAAATCCCTCATGCTCCACGCAGCTGCCCGCTGGCTTCCTGCTCCTGCAAATATCTGTGTGGGCGCCAGTCCAGAGAAAAGCACTCCGGCACCTGCGCGGGCTCGCTCTGCGATGTCTGGGGGGTGCGTGTGGGGGGGGCAGGTAACATGGTCCCCCCCGCAGGAGCTGGGGGTGCTGGGCACCCGCAGCGGCACACAGTGAGTAGGGCTGCGTTGCGTCAGGTGCCTGATCCTGGTGGTGATTGCGGTGAAGAGCTGGGAGCCCTGTCATTTCTTTGACGGCAGGAGTCCCACCCACATCTGCTAACCTTTGGTGGTGGGACGGGCAACCAGATCTGTAGATCGGGCCTTGCTCTGATCTGGCCTCCCCTCCAAAAAAAAAAGAGGGGGGTGGGGAAAGCACCAGCCAGAGGAGATGGATTGTCCTTCAGTCCTGAGGGCAGTGGTTAGGTCTGTCGTGGAGCAGCCTGCTGCTGCCGTGTGAAAACAGAGTCAGCCATTGCTGGGCTTGGGTTAATTTTTCCCTAATTAAAGCTGTCACGCTAGGCTAGCATGCTCTTCCACCCCAGGGCTTCAGTCCTGCATCGGTGGATTTGTGGCGACAAAACAAAGAGCTGGCCACACACAGACGGGTGAGTGGCAGAAGGCGATGTCTATGGGAAACTACCTCCACACCAAAGAGTAACATTTGCTTTCCAGCCCAAAGGGACTTTTTTTACTTTCAGCCACCCTAGTGTCTCAGTTTTGCTTTTGGTTTTATATAACTACGGAACAGCGACCTCACTGCTTAATTAATTTTACAGCGCTGCATTTCTTACTTGTGTTACTAGGATGACATAGCTACACCTTCGAGGGAGAGGGATAGAGACCAACATGTTTGTGTGGGAAGCTCCTTGCCCTGCTTGCAGGTAGCAGCAGAATTTGCGGGTGCAGTGGACCAGTTCTCATTCCTTTTGCCCGACTCTTAAAATGGGCCTGGTGCTGATGGGAGGAGGTTTAAATTCACCTGGTCTTTCCCTGTGAGGGAATTCTCCCCCTGGCCCTTGTGCTCCTTTATTTGCAGTTAGCGACTGGAGTAGACAAACTTATTGTAGGGTTGGTGTTATTGCAGGAAAGAGCTGGAGATTTGCCTCCTTTCCTTTGCTTCCCCAGATAGTTCTTAAGCAGCCAGATTTTATTTTGAAGCCTTACTTCTGCCATGCATATACCTAGATGTGAGTTCACTTTGCAGTTGTTCCTTTATATTAAAGAAACAGGGTGCTCTGTGTGGGGGCTGGGTTTTTTCCTGTTTTAATTTTTTATCTTACTTAGATACACTGTTGTTTTTCAGCGGTTTAGATTAAACACCATTTCTTTTTCACCTGGAAAGGATACTTGTTCCCAGGGGCTGAGCATGCAGTTGCTATTCTTTATGTTACAGCCTTGCTGTTTAAAGCTAACTCCGGAGTCTGAAACTTTGCCTTTTGGCCTTGCACTGCCCCTGAAGGGTGAGAAGATACAAGGACACATCTTGGGAGGACTGAAGACTGAGAGGCAGTATGGAAAGATGATCTTGCCCTTCCCACCCATGCTGTTTTTAGGAGAAGGCCTAACCTTTTCCTTTGGCAGGCACAGGGAAAACAGCGCTGGGCCAGGACAGACACAGCCAGGAACTGTCAAAGCTGATGCCCGTTTCTGCCAGGATCCAGCAGCAATGGGATTTGCCAGGAATGGAAGGGGACAGGAGAAATCCCCCCATGCTGCTGAGGGATGGCCCTGCCTCCCCAGCAAGAAACGCAACAGATTGCAGGAGGGAACGCGGAGGAGATGGAGTCTGCTGCCCTGTCGATAGAGCACTGATGGCGCAGCTCCCTCCTTGCCCACCAATGGCCCAAGACCCTTGCTGCTGCCTTCACCAGTAAAGCTGCTGCAGCAGGACCAGGGCAGTGATTTAAAGAGTCAGAGGCAGGTTTTTAAAATCAAGTTTACTTTGTTTGATGGGGTGGTCTCAGGTTGGCTTGTAGCAGGTACGCACAAAGCTTACCTGCTGGATTCACCCAGATACTGCATTTCCAAAATAATCCCTTAAGCTGCTAGAAACATTTTAAGCCCACAGTTCTGTCCAGACCTGGCTACGGTTATAAGCCCTTTTCTATGGCTTTTTCTCCTTCCACTTAAAAACAGGCACAATGAATAAGGCACTAAGGAACTTCATCTTAACTAGCACTCCCCAGCTTTTCTGCCTGTTTTAGGTTCAGCTGTGCAGGCCTCGCTTTGCTACAGGAGAAGTATGCTCTGAAAGGGCAGCCAGTATTTAACATAGCGTTACCCTTTTTTCTCCCCAGATACATTCGAGGTCCCTATCCCGCTGTCCGAAAGATGTTTTTAGCAGATCATTTAATAAAGTTCTTACTGCTGTGTGGTGCATTCGTGATGCTCCCAAGGCACGTCAAACTAGCATTTCTGTAACGAGTGCAACGTGTTGCAGACAGGGGGTGTCCTGCCCCTGGTGGGGCTCAGGTTTCACCCTTAAATTGCAATAACGATTTCAGAAAGAATCATTATTTTGGGGGACTGAGAAAACCAATTTTCTTTTGTCTCCTGAAAAATGGTAGGTGCTTTTTAAAAAGCCCCACTTATAGTCAAGTGGCATCCAGAGGTCCCAGCTGATACCAGAGGCCCATCTGGGTCGGACACAGTCCTGCTGACGCTGTTGCACCTTCGGGGCTTCAGGAGAGAAAACAAGGCAGGACTTTGTTCTCCTCAGGGGAGCACCTGATACAGCACTGAAGGCACAGGTACTATCACTTCATCAGCCCAGCTCGTACAGCTGGAAGAAACACCTTTGGCTTGCACAACCCTCTGTCTTTAGACCGGATCCCTGCTACCGTAGCACTGTTACCGTTGTACTTTTTCTAAGGGACTTGGGCAGCCGCATTTTGGCAGGACGCACGTCTGTGAGCAGCAGTAACCGGCTGCACACCCACTGTCACAGAGCCCAGAATTCAGCCCTGGGGCGCGAGCCCAGCTACCTTCCCTGCCCCTTCTTGTCCCACTCAGTGGTGAAGGTGGAACTCAGCACTAGTAAGGAAGTTTAGCAGAGAGTAAAGGTGTCATACAGCACGTAGCAGTGAAAGGTCTAAAACTGGCATCCTCATGGAGGCCCTTGTGTAATTACAGTTCTGCCTACCACACTCTGCTTTCACACATGTTCTTGACTCCCGGGCAGGAGAGTCAGTAGTCCTGTAAAAAAGCACATTACTGTCTACGCAAAGGAGACAGTAGGGACCCCGGTGATAGATGTAGCCTGAGGTATTTATTTTGCATTAGTGTTGGGTGGTTTTATTTTCTAAAATGCTGCTACTTTCCCCACCCCGTGTTATTGCTGGGAGGACAGCTACAACCCAGCCCAGCAGTGATGTTTGTTTGCATAAACCCTTAGCTTTCTTTTCCACAGTCACTGGTCAGCCAGCGTTTCATTCGGTTTCATTCTCTTGCACCACCTCAGCAGTAGCCAAAAGAGCCCAGGGACCCTAAACGTCGCAGAATAAATTTGTTTGGTTTCACTTCTTGCTTCTGGACACATCCTTGCTAATCACCCTGCATAATCCCTGTTGAATTGAAAGGCTCTAGAAAAGCTATAAATACTTCTGAAGAAAGTCAGAGAGAAAGATTTTACGTCAATGACTGATCTGTATGTATGGTTAAAATTCAGCTGTTGTCCAAACTGATCAATGGTGGAGATTTGAGCCAAAAAGTTTAAAACTAAAAAGCCAAACCCAAACTTTGTCAGATGGAATTGTACCTGCTTTACCCCAGTTCACAGTTAGCTGTACTGCTACAGGTCTTTTGTAAGCTGTTTGGAATTTTCTCTTTTTAACATATACTGAGCTAAAAATGTCCCTGTAATTTGAAGGAAAAATAAAGTTTTCCTCTCAAACACCGACTCGGTCCTTCCCTTCTTCTGTTTGGCAGGAGCTGTACAGCCACCTGGCTCCCAAAGCACGTCTTGTTTTGTTCAAGCTGGGCATTTCTGTCTATCTACATGGTTCTAAGGAAATAAAAAAAAAATAATAAAGCCCTTAGAGCTATGCTGGAGAATACCCTGTCAATACTTGAGGAACTACAAGACATCCTTCCTCTTTTCCCCAATGTACAGTGAAATTTTGGAGTGACATTTGAGGTAGCTTTAAGGAAAGTTGTCTTTTCCAGGGCAGATGTCTTCGGATGGGGTAAGTACCTGCAAGAACAAAGTGGTGATTCAGGCTAGCTCAAGGCCTCCCCTTTCCAAAGGAGGCTTTGTTCCCCTGTCAAATAACTCCTGCGGAGATATAAAATGTTTGGTCTTTTCTAACTTGCTCAGCCAGTGTATAAGCATAGTTTGTTTTTCTCTCCAACAGGATGTAGCCATTTCTCCAAAGCAGAGGGATGAGGTCATTCAGTGGCTGGCCAAGCTCAAATACCAGTTCCACCTTTATCCAGAAACGCTTGCCCTGGCCATCAGCCTTTTGGACAGGTTTTTAGCTGCAGTAAAGGTAAATATTTGCAGATACATAAACTGAAATCAATTTATGGCACCGACTCCGCTATTTCTGTGTAGAGTCCAAGTGGTGCGGCTGTACAGAAACGCTTACGTCCCCCCTCTGCTCTCACACCCTCTTCCTTTCTCAAACATGTATAAGATGGTACCTGCAGTACTCCAGGAGCTTGATTTTGGGTTTTGGAACTGGCAGCACATGCTGCCACCAGGAACTTTTGGAGGCAGATTCTTTGCATAGCCATTTTTCACCCTGTGAAAGTAGCCATTGCTTTAATAAGAACACGCAGTTCACCTGCCAACAATACTTTCCCCTCTTTCCTCTGTTCTGCCCATTTCCTTTGTGTAAAGCAGCTCATGAGTTTAAATGTATATTAACCTAAGAGAAAAGAAGCACCCTTCCTCTTCAACTACATGCTCACTCGTAACCTCGTTTGAATGTTGAACTTGCCTCAGCACAGGACTTGCTCCTTTAAGCAACCAGAAACAGAGGCTGCACACAAGTTACGCTTTAGATAAAAAGAGAACAGTCTCTACGTTAACCTAAATTGACTCATAAAGCTAAAGGAAATGCCTACTAGCCTGCAGTTAGAAACCTAGTCCCAATGCCCTCTGACAGAGAAGTCAGGGAAAGTCCCTTCTCACCTTTTAATTTCTCTGGTGTTTTAACTGCATTTAATCTGATTGGTACCACCTAGAATTGCTGGGAGCACCTGCTAGCAGCGAACTACCTAGAGGAAACGTAAATGTTTGAGGACAGGTTTGGGCCTGGCAAGTGTGCTAACGCAGGGAAATAAAAAAAAAAAACCAAACAAAAAAAAAACCAAACAAAAAAAAACGGGGGGAAGAAGATAGAAGCAGAAGTGATTGCTTTTGGGGGAGTAGTTCAGTACTAACCTGCTCTATAGCCAGTCTGACAGACTAAGAGCTTAAGACTGATGTCAAGTCACACAGATGTGAAGGAGAGAGAGAAAGGTAAGCAAGCTTGGGCGCAGACCATCAAAGTGACAGGCCATCCACTCCTGCTCTACGAAACAGAACAGAGAATATATATGCCCGTTCAGTTTTAAGCCTGTTATGCCATAGAAACTGTTTAAGAAAGGCAAGTTAAGAATCAGCATTTGGGCTACCTGCAACTGGGATCCGCTGCTCTTTGGTCCCTGTAAGTCTGCCACAGGGAAGAAAGTTAGATGTGCTGTGCTTGGGATGTGTTTTGCACCTGTGCAAATGACTGAACAAACTGTGGGTCAAGCTGAAATCCCTGGCCTTGAGTTGTGAAGTCAGGCTTTGGGTAGCCTTATCTCTTACCTTATTTGCTCAGTTACATTCCATGCTCAGCAAATCTGCAGTCTCATCTGCCTGCGTGTCTAATCTCATCACCAACACGGTTAGATAAGCAGTATAGCTTCAGAGATCTTAGCAGAAGAATGCATTTTCAGCCTGTGCGCTTACATTTCAATGTGATTTAGTTTGGTAGAATGCAAATGACATCATCCATTAACCTACCCTTTAAATATTAATAAATATTGATAATGTTTTAATTACAAGCCATGGAAGTTTTTATTTTTAAGGAAATCTTAAAGTAGCTGACTTGGTAAATACTGAGATGGGAAATAGATTTAAATCTCTCAACAGCTAATGCCCTCAAGTACAGTTTTTCTTTCAGTAATTTGCAGCAGCCAAGGAGTCTGCAAAGAAAGTATGAGAATATGAGTAAGGAGGCCACTGCGTGCTTCAGGCATCAAGCAGGAATGTGGAAAGGTGTTTTGTCTGGGTGAGCATTGTTCTAACAGCTCAGGGCTTTGTACTCCCTCCCCCAGTTTTCCTCTCTTAAGGCCATTGGTCCTCTGATGCAGCTTAACTCCTGGGTTTTTTTACCAGGCACTACACTGTGGGATTTTATTAAGACAACTAGTCCCTTCCCTTCACCCTAAACACGCTTTGAAATGCTGGGACTGGCTGCTCCTAAGGCTGTCACCCAGTCATGCTTTGCAGGCCCAGCCAGCAGCGTTTGGTGTAACTCACTGCACAGCGCTCGTTATAACCCTCAACAGAGCGCTGTGTACAGCCAACCTCAGCAGCACTTCCCCATGTATGAGGAGCCGGCAAGGCAGAAGCTCCTGTAGGAGACCAGGATGGGTGACAGGGTTTTAACGTGCTTTGGTGAGACACACTTGTTCCTTCCTGGTCAGTCTCTAGAGGGGATGCACTGGGACAAAGGAGAGACAAATTTTTTGTTAAAAATATTGGGGACCACAAGCTTCCCTAGTGGTAGGAACCTGCTCTGGACACCTGCTTTTCCATGAATACAACACTGAAGGTGTCCTTCTTCGCTGTATGTTATTTTGCGCTAACTTGATAGCCGCCTTTGAACCTGCCTGCATGGTCAAGAACAAATTCCAGTCTTGCCCTAAGGGAATTTACTCTCTTTGCCTTCAGTGACGCCCAAATGCACAAGCAGACATGTGCACGTACACCCCCGCCCCCAAGTGTGGATTCTCTACATGTATTTAAGTTGAAGTTTAAATGGCACAAGAAAGCCAAAGCTCTAGGCATAGCGTGGTCCTTTTTAAGTAACTGAGGCTGAATGTAGGTAAAGGTCTTCAATTTGGACTCGACCCTGTGTTGTTCTCTTGTTGCTTTCTGGAAAAGGGTGTTCTGGATCTCTTGACAGCTCATTGCATAAGTGTAACGTGCAGCATCTCGCCCTTCAACTACCCCATAGCTCCGTTGCATCTGCTAAAATTTACCTAGCAAGAATAAATCATGGCAACAGTTCAGGTTGTAAGTAGATTTTCACATTCGGTGCAGGATTTTCACTTACCTTTGCTTTCAGCATCTCCTAACATGGACAGGAGAGGACCAGTTGCCAGCAGGCTGTGGGAGGCAGGGGCATGGCTCTGCAGCTGTCTACTCACTCGGCTGTGACAAGGTTTAGAAACAGTGCCTCTGCATTTCCTAGCCCCCTAAGGAGCAGGTGGACACATCCTGTGGTTATTACTCTGATGTTGGAAGGGAAGTCCTTTGTCAGACAGTCCAATTGACAAAGATCGCTGCTAAGCAAAAACTCCAGCACATACGCCATATTCAGAGCGTGTGCTCAATCTGGTCCATGACAGGGACTGTCTGAATACTTTGAGCCCATGCATACTGCTTCCCCCTCACCCCCCTGAGCTGAGGCCCATAAAAGGAGTTTTTTGATGCACGTGAAAAACATCCCCTTTTCCCTCCAAATTTCACTTACCTTGCCTAAAGCAACTCACTGCAGAAGGGACCAGCTCTCCCTCGATAATCCCTGGGCCACAGTTTTGAGAACTGCCGTGTGAAATCACATGAGTGGTGATTTTTGGGGGTGTTTTATACTTCCCTAGGCAAGGACAGCATTTTTAAGTTCTCTTCTTTTCCTTCCTATCCTGTGTCTGACCGCCAGCAGCACTAAGACCAGAGCTCTGCTGAAGCAGGTGGAGTGGCAGTGGTTTTTTGCCAGGTGACTGTCTGGCCCTTCTGATTTTCTCCTTCCTGTTTCTACTGCACTGCCTAAAAATGAGCTCTCTCCGCTCCAGCGCTGCACATCACTGGGTGCCAATTACGATCACAGGGCTGGCAGATTGCTCTTCTGCCTTACGTCACAGAGTATGGACTTTTGCTTGGCACAGCTTGCCACCGCCATGGCATAGCTAGAGGTCAGCCCGCTGATCCTGAAAGCGTTGCATGGGCAGCTGAGACCCTGGGGCTCAGGATGTCCGACCAGAAAGGATTATGCATAATTTTTGCATCACATTCACACAGAGAATTCTCTGCTCTTCTGTACCCTAGGCCCGTCCGAAGTACTTGAACTGTATTGCAATCAGCTGCTTCTTCCTCGCTGCAAAGACCATCGAGGAAGATGAGGTAATTTTTTTTGTTCTTACTACCTTAGCATTGTCTGAATATATCCTCTCCCAGTCCTGCCTTTGCTTGTGCGTGGTGGCTGGCACTTGCCAGAACAGGAATGGAGCGTTTTGTGCGATTTCTGTAGAGATTTGTTCTCTTGTTTTTTTGCGTTGGCTTTTACAGAGGATTCCAGTACTGAAGGTGTTGGCTAGGGATAGCTTTTGTGGTTGTTCTCCAGCTGAAATTCGCAGAATGGAGAAGATTATCCTGGATAAACTGAACTGGGATCTTCACATGGCAACGCCACTGGATTTCCTTCATATTGTAAGTAGGGGCTATTTACATTCTTTTTGGTGTCTGTCGGTGTAAATAATGGATCGAGGGCTACCTAGACAAAAACTTTGCCCATAAGGGAGTGAAGGCCTCAGGATGTGTTCGCGATCCCTCCATACAAGTAGTTTCTGAAAGAAAAAGCCTTGCCAGAGAATCTCGGAGGAGACTTGTGACACTTTGGGCATAATTTCCAAAACGTGGGCCTGCCATCTGACCATCTGGCCTGTTTTGAGGCGTGTTAAGCTGCACACCAAGACTTGCAGCTCCCAAAAACCTTGGCCCTAAGTCTTAATTGCTAGTGGTTTTGCTCAAAGCTAAGTGCCAGGCAGCACAAAAACAGAAAATAAAATCAAGGAGAAAGCACTTGCTACAGAAAGGCACGGCCAGAGAACCAGATTCATGGATGAGATAAGACAAAGGGAAGGAAAGTGTCCTGAGGTTCTTTGTTGAATTTCCTCCTCTCTGTTTGTTGGAGAAGGAGTTTTTGCCTAGGACACCTCCACTGACAAACCTGTGTCGGTGAGAGAGAAGGGTGGAAGGGGATAGCCTTTTGCGGAGCCCCAACAAGCCTGGTCCCCAGGCAGATGATGTGTACGATGGCAGGCCCCGCCAGAAAGGCTGCACCAAGCTGTTGGTGGGTTCAACGCATTGGGTTTTTTCCTGTGGTGTGGCAATTGCCTCAAAGATTAAGCTGGAGGATCCTCGTGCATCAAAGATGTCGCATGCCATTCTTGAGGTCTGACCTGGCTTTGCCTGTGGGATTGCCCATCAGTGACACCAGCTGCCTCACGTGCTTGTTTCCCCCCTCCCAGTTCCATGCAGTTGCGGTGTCCAACAGGCCTCAGCTACTGACCATCCTGCCCAAGCTGAGTCCCTCTCAGCACGTGGCGGCGCTCACCAAGCAGCTGCTGCACTGCATGGCCTGTTACCAGCTGCTGCAGTTCAAGGGCTCCATGCTGGCGCTGGCCATCGTCAGCCTGGAGCTGGAGAAGCTGCTCCCCGACTGGCTGGCTCTCATCATCGAGCTGCTCCAGAAGGCACAGGTGAGGGGGTGCTGGCACCGCACGTTGCAGCGGGGAGGGAATGGGGGGGGCCCCAGAAAGCTGCATCTTGCTCAGGACTCCAGGGATCCAAGCCAACCGGGGCTTGCAGATCCCTAGCTGCCGATCTCTGCCTGCAGTTACGCTTTTGTGAGGATGGTTGCGCTTCAGCCCAGTGGGACGGTTTGTTGGGACGGTTCGGCGAAGTCTTGATCTTGACTGTATGCAGTAGGTGACAAAGGGAGGAGCCGCGTGCCCCGATGTGTGCAGGCTCTCTCTGCACCAGGGAGAAAATAACACACTGGGGAGAAAATCCTAGTTAGCTGCCCAGCCATTCATTCTAAGTGTACGGGGTGGTCTGACAAGTACTGGCAAGACAAACACTCAAGCTGCTAAAAATACGCAGTGAAACCTTTTAATATCCAAAAGGTTTTTCCCCCCACTATTCCCGTGAGGTGTAAGGAGCAAGGGTCCATATCTTATGAAGTCGTTGTGTTGGGCGTCTTTTTGGTCCTTCATCACTTATATTCTCCTGCATCCAGCGTACCCCTGAGAAGTGAGGTTTGTGTTCAGAGCCCTAGCCCTGCCCTGGCTGACAGCCTTTCCTTGCCATGGCAGTGATCCCACAATGCCGCTATCTTTGCTTGTTTTCCCACTCCAGATGGATAGCTCGCAGCTGATCCACTGCCGGGAGCTCGTGGCACATCACCTTTCCACTCTGCAGTCTTCTCTGCTGCCCAATTCTGTATATGTCTACAGTCCCCTCCAGCATACCCTGGTGACCTGTAACAGAGGAGCGTTCAAATGCCAGCCCTCCTCTGTCCCAGGGCCAGGTTTCTCCAAGGACAACGGCAGGCCAGAAGTGCCAGTCACAGGTACAGCCGCGCTCTACCAGCGTCTGCCAGCTCCCAGCGGTTGCAAGCAAGCCTCTGCCAAGCGTAAAGTGGAAGAGATGGAAGTGGACGACTTCTACGACGGTATCAAGCGTCTCTACAATGAAGACATTGCTCCAGAGGTAGTGGCTCTTGAAAACATGGGTTCTGTTTGTGGCGCTGATGTCTCGAGGCAGGAGGGCAATGTTTCCCCTTGTCCACCTTTACAGCCAGTGTCTG
Organism: Haliaeetus leucocephalus; assembly: GCF_000737465.1. Lineage (NCBI taxonomy): Eukaryota > Metazoa > Chordata > Aves > Accipitriformes > Accipitridae > Haliaeetus > Haliaeetus leucocephalus. The sequence goes on along the minus strand of NW_010972920.1, from coordinate 2,746,659 downwards.
TTATGTAGCTGTGAGTGCACACCACCAGCTCCACCGTAGCTACTCTAGAAACCATGCAGAACCTGGCACCCTGTGTTCTCAGTGGGGGGAGAAGGGGCCATACCTTGTCAGGCTGAACTGAAGGGAGCCAAAAAACAGAAAAAAAAAAATCCCAACCCTTTTTTGAATTTTTTTCTTGTGCGGCTAATTATAGTTCCACTATTTAAGCACTTAAAAACACAAAAAAGTATAAAAATCTAAAAAAAGACCCAAAAACCAAACAAAAAAAGTAGCAAAAAATTGTTTCTTTCTAGTGTTGTCAGTTCCACTGTTTTTCTGCTCCTGTGTATTGTAACCCATTCTCCGTGTCCAAGAGCTCACATCAGTCGTGCAGAGTTGTTCCAGGTTTCCCAGCCAACTAACACCTCTCTGATCCGATTTCCATCTGCTCCTTGCTCTCCTTCTGCTTGCTCCTCTTTTAATTCTCAGCAAGTCTTGTGCATGATGTTCTGTACTACCTGGCCTTCACAACAGCCTTCTTTTTCCTTTCTAAAGAAAAAGACCTTTTTTGTTTCGTTAGCACTTTGGTGTTTAAATGTGACAATATTTAAAAACTGGATTTAAATAAAACGTTAGTCAGGAAAAAAAACCAAAAACAATGCTTGCAAGCTGCTCCACACTTAAGTAATAACCACAGGTGTGTGAACGTACTCTAGAAGAACACTAGGGCAGCCAGCCACTATGCTCTGTACCTTACAGAGACTTCTCCAATTTAAAACAGTTTGTGTTTTCCAACACAGAAAGCAGTTAACGGATTTTGTATCACTTGAACAAAAACGGTATCTTTTTTTCTCGTTTGCACCAAGAAATGTTGCACTCAGTGTGGATTTTCGCCAACGCTTGACTCTACGTCAAGTGTAAACCTTAAATTCTGCAGTCTGTTTTTTTCCCATGTGTTTATAAGCTTAGCATGTGACCAGCACTGCTCAGTGAGGTGCTGGGGCGGCTACATATGCCTGAGGCTTGAAAGGTGTGTAATTATCAGCCACAAAACCAAACCAAAAGACCCTAACCCTGAAGTTTTGTGTTCATGTAACTTCTAACCAAGAGTAAAACCTTTAAAAACCTGTCTCTTAAATGTTACACCTCTGTTTCTCAGAATGACCTGTCCCAATTATAAGCTCTCTCCACAGCCCTGAGGAAGGTATTGTATTTGGAGCCATTGTACTGATGAAAGCCTTCTGGTAGCAATAAAGAAAGTTGTCCTGGATTCTGAGTCTTCTTTTGTGCTTTTCACCCAAGTCCAGAATCAGTTTTACCGGAGGCTGCAAGGGAGCTGCTCTGTGCCAGGCCTGTGAGAAGGTGGCTTTAGGGGTGCTGGGTAGCTGGGGTGCCAGGGGAGTTGCACAACAAACTCCTTGCCTCTTCGGCAGTTCTGGCTTTAGCCCCAGCTGTGGTGCTCCTCGCTCCGTCCTCAGTCACCAGGCTGTTCCCCTTCCAGGGTGAGTACGGGCCACTCGGTGCCTGGCTGGGACACTGCTTCATCTCGCCTGTCTTGTAGCCATCTCCTTTGTGATAGTCGGAACACCCCAATGAAGAGTCAAGTTTCTCATACCCAGACTGGCTGTAGATTCCTGCTTGCCTGACATCCCTTCCACTGAAAAATCACGTTTGATAATGAAAAGGTTAGTACAGATTTCATTTGTGCTCTTTCCTGTAAGCTCACGTTACAGAATATATTCTGTTCTGTAATGTCGCCTTCTTCCCGGCTGGCTCTGATCTCATGCGCTTCAGGAAGAGCTGGCCCCTCCTGCCTCATGTCTTCTGAGGTGCCATCCTTTTTGTTGTGCACAGCCCACCGTGCCAAACTTTTCTTGGTTTCAGCTGTCTTCCTGCCCGTGTCCTGGAAACCAGCTCCCGAGGCCGCATGTCTCAAAGGGGAGCGCGCCTTCCTTCCCTTCCAGCCATCCTTATGGTATAACCAGTCCCTGACCTTTCCTCTCTTCCCACTGCTTACTTTTCTCCAGCCAGGCTGCCATGCAGTCTCGGGGCTTCACCTGGCACAATACCCCCTCGCTGCAGGATTTCCATGATGCCAGTGCTTACTACTTCAAACCCACTTCAAGGCATACATCTTTTCCAGTTGAACTACACAGCGTAATGCTCTAAATAAAAATAACCGCCCGGATTTCAAACACTAGATACAACAACATGAGCACGGGAAAGATCAGAGCCAGGTAATTTTCACACCCCTTGACAGCCAAGCCAGGCACCCGCGGTTTCTGCACAGAAGGGACTCTTTGTGTGCGCTTGCGCATGCTGCGTGTGAGCAGCAGTTAAAATGATCCAGCTTATCCTGAAGGGAGCAGTTGCTAAGAGCTCCGGCTGTGTACGCAGTCAGAGAGAGGTGAGCCAGGGCTCTCATAACTCTTCTGACGATACTGGCCTGCGCAGCACAAAACAGTGGAGTTTTTTGAGACTACAGCTTATTTTAGTTGGCTTCCAACAGTATGAGACACATCAAGGGGCAAGAATGTAAGATGGGGACCAAAGTGCTGTGGCATTGTCAACCCAGGGCAATAAATCTAAGCCTCACCTTCCACTGGCTTCTCCTCCTCCCACCCGCACTCCTTCCTTCCCACTGTAAAGGATGAATTCCATTCTCCCTTACCCCATTCGGCAGCATCAGCACACAGGCACTCGCGAGGGTTACGGCCCAAACCCCTTTGCAGACACGCACAAGGAGACGAGTCAGCACAGGGCTGGGAGAAGAAAGCTGTTTGCTTGTGCCAGCTGGCAGTGGCCTGGCTGGAACAGAAGGGAGGGAAGCTGGGCATAAGGAGAGAGCTGTAGGTGCTGCTGGAGCAGTTCTTCTCCAACAGATGTACTGCAGCCATGGTTCCGAGTGGCTTTGTGAGAAGGTAAGAGTTTTCCTTCTCACCGTTTTCTCCTACCCCAAAGCGACAGGACAAGAGCAGGTCCTGCGCTGCCCCAACACCAGGCACGTCCTCAGCTCACGCCAGCCTTGGTAGAAGAGCTCTGCGGTGACCGAGCTAGCTGCTGAACTTGTCTCAGCCCCAAGCACACCAGAGGATGGGAATTTTTTTTTTTTGTTGCTTTGGGGAAAAGCAACAACTTTATTTGTTGCAGCAAAGGGGCAAGGGGACAGCTCTTTAGCAAGAAGCAGCTTGTGAGAGTCATAAAGTTAATTTTACAGTTTAATTTTCAGAACTGCCCTCAATAAACACAGCATTACTTCTGGCTCTCCCAGTATTAAGTGCAATGCTGGGAAGGGTCACTGCCCAGAAACCTTCCCAGCCTCCCTGTGCTGCACGAAGCTGGCCAAGCCACAGCCCCAACTTGGCATGCACCTGCGAGGCAAATGCCCAGAGAGGCAGGACTTAAAACCGCCCTCGCTGCCAAGAGAGCTTTCATGCGCCCGTGTCCCAAACGGACAGGCACTCCCCCAGCCCCAGTTTGAGCAGATTGCAGAGGGAGACGCCTTTTTTATTTTGTTGGCGCTATGCACAAATCCACACCAACTATCTTTTGCTTGGATACGGGCAACTCCACCAACAAAAACCAAGGTTCAGACAGACAAAACCTGTCCCCCGTTTGGCAGACCTACCTCTGCAGGGTCCTGCTGGTGGGCTGCTGCCCGGCTGTCCTGGCGTAGACCCGAGGACACTTGTGGGCCAGCTCTCTGGCTGTGCTGCCCAGCAGCGTCCTGTTGCCTTTTGCTCTTCAGGATGCAAAAGAAGAAACCCAGTCTCTACAACTGCAAACGCACCTCTTGAACTTGTCCATTCCCTCCTCTCTCCCTTTGCGGTGAACACACTGGTTTTCAACACACCCTTTCAACCCTCCACCACATACGGAACGTATCCACTCAGGAAATGCCCAACTGTGCCTGCGGTACCTTGATACACCCAAGAGCCTGCTTGCATCGTTGAGGGGTACGGATGCAGCAGCGCTCAGAGGATTAACGTTCAAAACCACCCGTGCCCCAAGTGCGGGTGCCCAGCTCTGCTGTGAGCCATGGGCAAAACATCACCAGACCTGGTGCACCAGCTTACCCCTGCCGCCCCGGCGTCAACTTGGCCGTGGGAGACTCGTGCTTTGGCGACTGGCCAGTCTGGGGCTCGGAGGCCAGGGCTGGCACACAGGCCTCTGCAGGGGACCGCAGCAACGTCACGAGGTGGTCTTCAGCTTTGCAGCTCTCCTCCTGCTCCTGCTGCTGTGGCCACCTGTGTCCCAGGCCAGCTGGGGCCAGCGAGGAGCCCAGGGAACACAGGTCTGCATTGCTGGCTGCACCGATACACACATTCATGGTGCTTTGTGGCTAAAAAGGTGATGCTCAAAGACAGGCTTGCTTGAAGATGGGGCACATCCCAGCAAGATCAGCTCCCCCCATGTAGCAAGGTCCAGCTGATTTGGAAATAACCTGCATTGCCACAGAGAAAAACCATTTCCCGCTTCCCACGATTCCTCCCCACAAAAAAAAACGGGCCAAATGTGGCCCCCACCCATCGCCTCGCTACTACGGTAGCAGGCTGACTTGTATGCTGTTCCTGCTGTCAGAACACGGGACTGTTGTGGAGCACTGCCAGGGCTCCCCGTTACCCACAGGAGAATATCCCCTGTTGCCCACGACTCCTCAGATTCATGTGACCTTCCCACAAGCTTCATAGCACCCCAGTGCTTCATGCCACGGACCTGCAAAAGACGTGAGCACGGGGCCTGCCCGCTCTAGCGGGGGCCCGGAGCAGTGAAGGTAAGAGTCCATCAGAATACACGGGTCAGGTGAATGGCCAGCCAGAAGGGAAAACAGTTTAAAACTGCAGGCTCACCTGCCTCAGAGCACTGGGATAAAACCATTGCATTCCTAAAACCATGCATATTATTACTCAGCACAGTCACCCAAAACCCAGGGAGCACCCAAGTGCATGGCAGCCATGTTTTAGCAGAGCACTGCTACTTGCTTCAGGGACCTTCTAGCAATAATCCCAGCTCACCTTTACATGCTGCGCAGCTATTACTCTCTGCAACACCCCATCTTCCCTTAATGCCCCAGAAGGGTTTGCTTTGAAGACATGATAGCAGTAACCTCTCTGCAATTTTCTCCACAACACTGCCTCAGAGATACTGATACACCTCCTTTACCCTACTTTGCCTGGGGGACCACTCATGAAGTATTGCACTCTTACACAAGACCTGCAGGTAGCACGCATGGGGGAGATGCTCACTCCTCGAATAGCCGGTAGGTCGATACCTCAGTCCCCTCTGGCAGGCATGCTCTGGGCTGTCCAACAACAGGTTTTACCCCACCGTCCCTTCCCCATGCTGACATCTCTTCCCCTGACAGCTGCACGGCACGAGGGCAGCCAGCCAAAGGGCACGTCGCCATCCCTTCCTCCCAGCGCCGAGGTGTGGGAAAGCCTTGGCAACGCTCCCTCCGCTCAGCTCCTTGTCCGACATGCATGCCTCGCTGCAAACACTTCTTGCAGTGCCCGTACGTGCCTTCTGCTCTCTGTTCCCCTCCCTCTGCCCCAGTATCCACCACCAACGGATTATAGATGGCAAATGTTTCATCCTGGTTTTTCCCTCCCTTAAAATTCCTTATGGCTCTGTTCCCCATGAATTTACCTTTAAAAAAACAAAACAAAACAACCTCAAAGCCTTCTGCTGACACCATCTGCCTCAACAACCTGGGACAACAAATTACAGAAGTTTACTACCTGCTCTGTAAGAAAGCTACTCCATGTTTTGAGCTGATTTCCTTCTAGCTATGTGCCCCTCTGGTTCTAGTCATGATGATTTGGTAACTAGCACGTCGGCATCCACCTTCACAGACTTCGTAACACAGAATCACAAATAAATTTAGGCTGCAAGGGACCTCTAGAGGACGTCTGCTGCAACCTTCAGCTCACAACAGGGCTGATCCTCCCTCTCATCTAAGCCTTTCCCTTGCGAAACTGAGGCCTCCAAGCCTTTGTGGTCTCACCTGGCAGGCTGCTGCTCCATCCCATTTATCATTAGTGCCCTTCTCTAACTCCACTATGTCCTTCTGGAGATATGAAGTCCAGAGCTGCATGCAGGACTCAAGGCACCAGCACAGCAAAACTTTAGAGCTGCAAAATAAAGGCAGTTCATGTAACTGTTAGCATTTGGTTTGTGCCTGTCTGCTTCTCTTTTACATAAAGCTTTAAAAAAATTTCTATTTGGAGTTTAGAATTCAATGAACAAAAGGTCTTTTCCCCTCTTCAAACTTTCTTGACACAGCAGCACTACCGCTGGGTTACCTAGCCCTGAGGCCCTCCAGCTGATGAAGAACAACCTCCTCTGGTAACAGCCCAGCATTTGCAAAGGGCAGAAGAAATGCCCTAGAATTCGAGGTCTCGAGAGCTTCTTGAAAAGCCCAGGGCTGACCCAGCAGGTGGGAATCCATCAGGATACTTCTTCAGTGTTGCCAACGTGCAGATTTGGTCATGACTTTCTAGTGTCACACACAAGATTTCAGAGAGTCACAGGACACAGCTACATGGGTAAGATGATGTGGTTAGCAGCACTTGATATCCTCTCTTCAGGTACAGAATAAAAAAAAACGCACCACCACGTGATGTTTTTTGTTCTTACTTGCAGTAAATGATGCCCAGCCACCCATGACTGGGCCTGGGTCCCAATCCACTGTCATCAGCACAACATGGGTGACCTGACACGAGGTAGAGTCCAGCAGAATAGCTCTGTGCCCATCCATGACTGTGAACTAAATAATAAGTGACCAATTATTTCAAGAGAGAGGCTATAGCACAGTGGTGGGATTTTACAGGCTAGACTCCTACCACCAGATAAAGCCATACTACAATTTTTAAATGAGGAGGAAAAAAAAAGTCCAAGGAATGAGAGAAACCTAAGGAGAGGATTCCCTCCCTGAAACAGGGACACTGGGGAGGGTCCCACCACGCAGGATGCTGCAGGAGCCATCTGGCAGGTGGGCTGGCCTCTGGGCAACTAGCCAGCAGGGTATTTTGGCAAGTTGGAGCCTACCATGGAAGGGATTGCACACACAAGCCAAAGAAACACTCCCAGGCCCAAGGCAGTGGTCTCTGACACTGCAGACTGGCCTAGGCACCAACACTGAAAAATAAAAAAAGACACAGCACTCGTAAACTGGGCGTTTTAATGGGCAAAACATTTTCTCAGTAAACAGAGGCCACCTTCATGCATGGAAACCCTGAGCTGGAGATGACACTCACCCTGCATGAGGCACAAGGGTGGCTCAAGGACCAGCATGCCCCAATCCCGCAGCAGCCCTTGGCTGCAAAGTTAATGACTGCTTTCAGAAAATACGTGGCTCAACCCGTCGCTTTTCGCTAGGTATGGGTGGCCTAGTGCACACAGAGCACTGCTGCCTCAGCCCTATCAGAACAAAAAGAATTCCCTCCTGCAAGTGGTGCAACCTGTTCCCAGTTAGCAAAGCACCCCCAGAGTTTTGCAGAATAAGAGAGGAATTAACACAGGCAAGGTTTAATCCAGCAATACCCTCAAGGCCTCAAGCCATGAGGCATTAGCTACTCTATTTCGTCCTCAGAAAGCTGAATGTGAAAAGTTTTCTAGATCTGGCTATCTAGTGGTAAGCACTGGTAGCTGGAGAGCAGACCCTCAGACCAGGTGTCACCTGAGATCACCAAAGCCTAGAGAGCAGGGCAGGCTCCATTTTTGGTATTAATGCAAATTCTGTCCTAAGCTACATTTGTGCAAATATTCATTTGTGCAAATATTCCCTTTGGTTTGGGCAAAGGTCAGCAATTCCATTTACATACCAGGTATAAAGCATGACACCATATGCACAAACCCAACATTTAATAATCTTTCCTATTGTATCTATAGAGTCACTCAAATGGTTCCAAAGGTTTCCAGGATAAATAGCACTTTAGAAAAATAGCCACCTGGCTGGAAGGAGCTTCTAGTAATCTAACCCTTGTCACTTAAGAGTGCTGAAAAATATTGTGCTTCTGAGAAAAAACTCCAGCAGATTACAGCAGAGACCCTTGGCAGCTTGCACTTTGCGTACCGATTGGAAGAGGCAAAACCTAGATGATTTAACAGTGCCTTTTCCACAGGCAGGTTAAAGGAGGTGAATCCTTGATTAAGGTTCACAGATGAAAAGAATAAATCACTGGTATTTGGTTAAAAAAAAAAAAAAGTCCATCACCCCACATGAAAAAACATTCCAAGAGGATCAGGCTGCCTCCTTCCATCTATCCCTAACCAGCTGGAGGTCACTACACATCAAGTTTACAAGCTTTGGTTTTACCTTCAAGCAATACTTTGGCACTTCCCGAGCTTTGTGACTGAATTCACTTCCAAAGTAAACAAGTTAGAAAGTTTAACAACCATCCTGCATACAGGATTGTTAAAAAAATATTCACTAATTAGGCTTCATGAAATTAAAATGAAGCCCTCAATCTAAGTACAAGTCAGTGCAGCTCATTTGTACAAGAAGAGATACCTACTTGGTTCATACAGAGGGAGATCAGACAGAAAATCTAGGACAGTCTAGAACAGGCTCCATCAATGCAACAGTACACAACAGCAGCCATCTCCGCTTCATGTGACTGCATACTGAAAACAAGAAGTCTCTTAGGTCTACGGACTCCTTTTCAGCACATGTCAGAGGAGCACAGGACGTACTTGTGATGAAGTTGTGGTGTCCAAAGCAGCCAGACTTGATCTTTAGAGGCAGAAATGAAGTCCTCCGGCTATGCACACTCACCCTCATCCACAGTCTGTCGTTCTATTTGTCATCAGCAACACGTGTGTATTATGGCAAAAGGAAGAAAATGGGGAAGGAGAAAAAAAACCCACCAGAACACTAACCCAGTGCAGTATCTCACATTATGGCCAAGCTCTCTTCTCCAGCCGTTACCTCTGTCATTTTTGGTAGCCTCAAATCTGTCGGAGACGCACTGGGAGCGGACAGATCCCGCACAGAGACACACAGCACAGTGCACCCTCAGACGCACAGGTGAAAAACAAAAAGGGAAGGAGAGAAGGGCGGACGTGATGGAAGAATGAGATGACTCTTCTCCTGGCAGGGATGCCCATAGCCGCAGGCTCTTCCAGTGCCCTATTGTCCACTGGGAGAGAGGGTGTGGGGGCTTTGGCAAGATGACGCTTACATAAAGAAGAAGCTACAGAAAAAGAGAAAAACAGAAAAGAAAAGAAACAGAGGTTCAGAATTGAAATGAAAAAGTGAGAGAAAAAAAAAAAGAGGAACAACATTTTAGAGAAAGCAAGCCACGAAGGAAGGAGTGCACTGGGGAGGTGTCATACAAACCAACTACACCAGGGAGGCCTGGACCTCTCCAAGACACCGGCTGATTTGGAGAACAAACTCACAACCGCCACAAAAAACTACTGACAAACACCAGCACAAAACTACAGAGGCACATCAAAGGCACAAAACAACCTGCTGGGAAACCTCGCGCTTCCTCAGCCCCTCCTGTCACACCATTACAAAATGGCAACAGCAAAACCAAGTCACAAAGGCCACGCGAAGACCAAAGCGTTTGGGTAAAAATGTATTTCCTCCTCCCCGCTTCAAGTGTTGGCACTATATGTAACCTAAAGCACATACAAGAAATAACTGAACTTATGCTATAAGGTTATTATTCAATTTGTAATTCAAAAACCGAAATATTTTAACATCAAATAAAGTGACAATATCTAACAGATGCATACATATAATTTGCATTAACACTGTATGTAGGTTACACAATTATTTAGTTACAAACATGGGTTATTTTCAAATAGCAAGGTAATAAAGTTCTACATCTATAGTTTAAGGCAATCAGGATATTAAAAATGTATACAAATACAATATTTCTACCGCTGTTCACAGCTTTATTTTCTGTTAATTAAAAAACCCTTCATATTTGTACAGTTCCATGCTGATACACGCTGATGAGAGCGTCATGGCTATCATGTACTGCAAATGCAACCAGGGTCCTTGGAGAAGAGACAAATACGCACTCTTCTAACATCTCAGAAGGGCAAATGGTAACTGGATTCAAATGGACATATCGGATATGATCACACACAAAAAGACATTTCCATTCTCACTTGGACGTTTTAGGAGAAGCAGAATGAGAGCTACCTGGAGAAACACTGGTCATGTTAAATAAAGACATGCTTAAAGAGAGACACAGAGATACGGATATCTCCTTGACAAGATTTCAAGCTGTCAAAAGCACGCGGAGGGGGTGACACGAGTTGCACTTCTCAGGCTGAAGAGGAGCCCGGGGGTGGGTGCCAGTCACCGCTTTTGCCCCCTCCCCGGCAGCACTGCACACTACAGGAGATGCGAGGCGATGCATTTAACAACCATGAGTTCAAAGGACGCCTTCCTACTTACTGCCCTCCTGGAAAGGAACCGTGCAACCCCTGTGAGGTTATGGGGGAGCAAATCCTTATTCATCTCCGCCTTTTCGGCAGACCACCAGACACACGTGCCCGCCTCTACAGGGTAATCACGGCCCCTCTCTGCAACCCAGAGTTTGTTTGTTTTCCCATTCTGGGGGTTCATTCCACGTCCTGGGAACACCATCATCCCAGAAGAACACTTTTCGGTGTGCTTTCCTGCTCCTTTACATTATTCTAAGGTTTGAAATCCGCCTTGTCAGGAACATGCAGCATTATCAGCTAGTTATCATCACTGCGTAATGCACATTAAAGGCTGCAATGCCTGTCAGGAAAGGCTTTTGCCCATGCAACCGTCTGTCCACGGTTTCACCAGCTGGCTTGCTAGCTTCAAGCAGGCAAACAAGCCACGCAGGGTTGCTTTAGGCATTCAACAGGAGCTGGATGTCGTGTTCCCTAGGGCTTCTTTCCAACATGTCAGCGAAAGCAAATTATTGCAGAAAGGTTTAAAGGACTTTTAACCACGCCACTTGCAAGTAAGTGGACTTAAAGAACCCCCCAGAAAAACACAACTGGTTTCGTATCAGTAGTGAGGCAGAAAGGGCGAGTCTCTTACTACTGTACTTACATGCAAAGGTGAAAGCACATCCAACTAGATCTGAGTGTATCATTTACTCCATGCAGAACCAGGGGCTACTGTGAAAAAAGGCTTAAGTAAAGAAAAGAAAGAAGTGCAGCAATAAAAAGCTAAACATGGCCCAGGGGTTTAAGGAGAGAAAAAGAAAAAAAAAGAAAAGAAACAAAAGTCATTAACATCTCCTTTGGCAAAAAAACCAAAACAGTACCTTTAAGTTTTGCAAGTTTGCAGTTTACTCCCAGTTTCTCCAAAACAGCTTGCTTTTTGCTGGGGAAAGAAACTCAACCAAAAATACATCAATGCTCTTGGCCACAGCTTTCTGCCAAAATAAAAAAATATATATATATAGCTAGACTCAGCTGATTTCCCCTGCCAAACATCCCTTGAAGGGCTGTTAAATTAAGCAGGGCAAATAAATGTTAAAATTAAGTTTTCTACTTGGCACAAAATGCTGGTAATTAAAAAGAGGACATGCACAGAGACAGCTGAAGCAAAGCATACCGCCACAAACATTCAATGACGTGCATGTGATGTGACTGTAAAAAAAAAAATTATGTCAAAACCCAAACTTCTTCCTTGATAACTCAAGATTTTAAAGCTGAGTTTGCCAGAAGCCACAAGAACCATAGTTTCATTTTTCCAAACAACCCCCTAGCAAACCTATTTATCTTGACAAAAAGTGCATCAAGGTCGGTAAGACCAGGAGGTGCAATTTAAAAAACAAACAATTAAAAAAAAATTTTTTTAAAAAAAAAGAGAGAGAGAGAGAAAAGGCTCAACTATTTTATTTCCAGCTTATTTATCTCCAATCAATTTTTGCTGTCTGTCCAAGACACTGTATTTAGATATCCTCTTCCCAAAGCCATGTTTAAGCGGTGCAGGTTAAAAGGAAGACAAGCCAAAAGCTAACCCCCAAGCACATCTCCCAATCCAACACTTCAGAAAAAGGTGATAATTCTGTCTCCCCCTGCCACCACCCCTCAAGAGAGGCAAGAAGTTCCATCCCAGAAACAAGCAAAGAACTGCAGTGTGTGAGACTTAGGTGGAAAGAGTTATTTTTAAGAGTGCTTTCAAGAAAGAAACAGGAGACTACCTAGCTAGGAGCAGTGGAAATGCTGGCTATACATCAGCAGAAGACAAAGAAATCCAGAAGTCATAGAGTAAGCATGGCTCGCCACTTCTTGGGAAGGAAGGGAAAGACTCTGTCCGAAAAGCAATGGCATAGAAAATACACATTAAACAGATCAATTTCCGCACCACGCTGGCCACAGAGCGAGGCTTGGCTTATGCTCAATCTCCTTTGCACGTTCAAGGGACATCTCAATGGGACATTGTCCCTGGTGCAGGAGGGCTGGTGGGGAGCGCGGGAATGTGCGGCCAGGCACCCTCTCTCCCTTGACGTGAAATTCCGGATCCCGCAGCTTTGCACGTCGGTATTTAAGCACATGCAGGAATCCTCCTGAAGGCTCTAAGAGGATGCTCAAGGCTATACCTTCCCCCCGCCCAGGCATTTGATTCTGTAGGGGCTGCTAAGTCTTGCTAAGATCACGCACTTGGAAACCAGGTACTTTCTAAAGCAAGGTTTCAAGGTTATGGTCAGGCAAGTAATACGTGGAAAGCAGTAATGAGAAACGGTCCTTCTCCCAGGCACCTGCAGCGCCGCTTGGTTCCCACCGCAGCATTCAGCAGGTAGCTACTACACTGAACTGGAAGGGTGGCTGTAAAAATATGCCAGCACATGACAATAAATGGAAGCCAACTAGTATGATCAAGTCAGACAACAAAAACAGGAACTAATAAAAAATATCATGCAAATGTAATGGCATGCAAGGTCAGTTAAACTTTTGTTATCTACACACACATACCCCCCCTCCCTCTCGCCCAACAGCGGGACTCATCGCTCTAACACATTAGCTGTTGAAGGAATATGGGTCGGACTAAACTCCAGGGTTTAGCCACCCCAGGGGCTGGGCTGTGACCCTCGTACAGCAGTGATTCCCTGAGGCTGGTTTCGGTGGACTCAGGGGCTCCTTCAGCACAGGGCTATTGCAGCCAGCCCCCCGAGAGCTGGGGAGGCCAGCAGCACTGAGGACCCGATCCAGTCAATGATGCTCACCCGAGCTGCTGACATCCAGCCCTGACTCAGTTCAAATTTGGAGCCAAGAGTGATTTACTGCTGCTGACATTGACAAGAAAAATACATGGTATCGTTACCTTGCCCCGCCACCCACCCCTGAACTTCCAGTTCCATACAGTCCTGTACCCAATCCTTCTTCCTTCTTGTTCCCACTATGTTATTAGATGAGTTAATAGTTATTCATGTTAAAAAATGGAAAAAAAAAAAAGAAAAAAGAAAGAAAACAGATGGCAGAGACACATTACTGCAAAAGCAGGTGAATGCAGGAACATCCTTGGCTTGACAGGCTTTATGTGAAGCTTGCACTGCAAGTTAAAAAAAAGAACAAAAAACAAAAAAGTTAGCAATACTTGAACTCAAAATGAAGGAAAAAAAAAAACCAAAATCAAAGAAAGCTGGGAGAGCCGACACCAGCAACCCGCTCTGGTGGATGGGCATGCAGATGGATTATGAAATTATAAAGAAATTAAACCTCAGGGCTGGGTTCTACTCCAGCCTACGACAAGCAAAAGCAAAAAGAAAAACTGAGGGGGCAGAACTACTAAACAACCAACCACATCAGTTAGTCAAGGTTACAGTCTGTAATCACACAGTGGCTGGTGTCTTTAAGGTTCCTTTTTTTTCAGAATGTGCATGGCTGAGGTGTATGGTTGCAGGTGTCCGGTTTGGGTTACTTTACACAGGCACTCTTGCAGAAGGCTGCGTGCCCAGCCTTTACCCAAACTCGGCATCTCAGACGTAGGTGCCATGATGTCTCCCAGCACTTCAGCACATCAGCTTTCAGACCCAGGTCAGATCCTTCAGACATCAACAAAACCCTGTTTTTACAGGGTGTTGGGCCAGGCCCTGACGTGTGTGTTACACAGCTCGGGTTATAGCTGTGTGTTAGAGCTCAGGAATTATTTTGGGACTAAAGCATGGCCCACGACAGCCAGGCCAGTCACATTGGACTGGAAACTATTATGCAGAAAGGAAACTGGAAAAAAGTTTTTCATCTGGTTTTCAGAAGTAGCTTGAAAGAAAGAGAGCCCAAACAGATGGTCCCGGCTCCTGGGGGGGTTGAGGATGAGCAAGTAACACAACGGCACATGTTGAGGCATGCATGTGGCCATCTACCAAACAACAGGCAAGCACCAGAAGGCTTATCTGCTGCTCCTATTTGGTTTTGCCAAGTCCATTGCCAGGAACCATCTCCAGATTGTTCAGGTTTGAAGCACAGTCCCATCCCAAAATTATGGCAGGGGCTTGATAAGTATCCTCAGCCCCACATTTAGTAAAGTACTTGAGTACGTGTCTGTTCTACAGTCACATGTGTGTCTGAGGTACACAGATGTGCTGTCCTGAAGATGGCACACTCCTGTCATCAGGCCAGAGCTCCAACAATTTTAGATAAAAAAAGCATAAGCTACAGGAATCTGAGAGATGTATTACGAAAAAAAAGGTATAAAAAGACAAGTTGTTCCTACAGGAATAGTCTGGAAATCGAGAGGGCCAAGTTCTCCCTCATGGAGTTAGGCCAGCAGCAGATTTCACCCTGAGCCTTTCCTCCAGCTTGCACAGCACAGCGGAAAGTCTCTGTTGTCCAAGTTGGAGAAATCTGATCCCACTTTGAGAAAAAAGCATTCCCATGAATTACTTTCTGGGGAGGCTACAAAGATCGTGCATGGCAAGGATTTCCCCTGGCAACTGCACAAGAACTACCACGATCCAGATCAGCACAGAGAAAGGTCGAAAGCCTTACCTAAATAAACTGCAGCTTTTCATTAGAGTGCAAGGAGGAATTTTAAAGCCTTTAGAAAAACCAAGGTGTGCTACAAGGCAGAAGCATCAGCATTTCCCTTTAAAGCCTCTGTTAGTAATTCAGACGCTAAAGAACAATTGAAGCAGTTACAGCACCTGGTGTGGAGCGACACTGAAAGGACACACTAAAACACGTGCATGTTCCTCATGACTGGATTTCTGTGAATGCATCAGCAAAGCAAAAACTGTGTTGGTCATGGTCGCTGGAAACATCCATGTATCACACCCACAACATTGTGCATGTGCCAGCCAACTTCACAGAAGCAAATAGTAGCTAACACTGACTACCAAAAGTTACAAAACTCCCCAGACCATTATATACTGCACTGGTCTCAGATCTAAGTGGTAAAAAAAACTGACTGCAGAGTTCCTAAAAATATTAAGCTACCAACTCTGTTTAAGAGATAAGAAAAAGGTCTTC
The DNA here is from genome assembly GCF_000737465.1 of Haliaeetus leucocephalus. Lineage (NCBI taxonomy): Eukaryota > Metazoa > Chordata > Aves > Accipitriformes > Accipitridae > Haliaeetus > Haliaeetus leucocephalus. The sequence goes on along the minus strand of NW_010972920.1, from coordinate 2,731,263 downwards.
AAAATTTTCTATTCTTTTTAGCAAACAGGTCACCGTGTCTGAATTCTCATGTGAGAGAAGATCGGTGTTTCAGCCTATCCTATTTACAGGCATCGTCGCAGAGCAGTATTTCAGCATGCTTGGGCATTAGCTGCCGACACTTACTGCTTCCACAGTTCAGCGTGACACTGATCAGTCTGTAATAATTTCTTTACCCAAGCAGAGCATGCAGCGCACAAGCACTCTATGTATTTCAGCGGGTGCCGAAGGCCAGGTTCTCAGTTAGCCTGAAGCAGCATGGCTCCATAGGAGCTACATCAATTTACATCAGCTGGGGAACTAGCCCTAGGCCCTTCCCCGGGGAAGCCAGGGGCAGAAGCAACAAATGATGGGCACCGAACCAGCAGTAGAGACAGGGGACATGCAGTGAGCATCAGCGTAACTTCCCAAAGTATAAAAATATACTAGTATATATGCAACACAACAGGATCTCATCGGTTCACGCTGTAAGACAGCTCAGACCTGTCTTAAGTTCACGGGTTAGCAAGGGAGACAGAAGTGCCTATACCACAGGCCTACTAGCATTTTGGTTTTTTCAACAGCAACAGCTTAGTGTTAATCGAGCAGGTTACTCTGCCAGAGTCTATTAAGGAATGCACCCCTTCACTATTGGCTATTAAGAGAAGCGTGGAACTGTCATTTTTGTGTGTGGGTTGAAGAAGTGTTTTTTCACTGAGATTTGCTGCATTACCGCTTTTACAACTTTCCCGATTGTAGTCATCAACTAGCACTGTTGTCACAGATGACCCAGAAATGACTTGCATAAGCATCCCCTTACTAGGTACAGAAAAAGCAAATGGAAATTACGACAGGAGGCCTCAAAGCAGCCTCTGTTACAGTAACCTGTCTTGCTGCGCTATACAAACAAGCCATGCGCGGTCTGCTTCACCTCTGCGAGGTTCGTCTGGCTTCTCTGTACATACCGCATCTAAGTGGACCTTGTGTTCGGGTTTTTAAAGCACGGTGAAGTAGCCAGTATCATGTAATAAATAGGGGTCTCTTGTGCTAATAGCAAGCTAAACAGCCATCTCCAAGTACAGGCTGCAAGGAGGTTATGTCAATTTGGATCCATCTAGAGCTCAAGTTTTTCAGCGGAGCTCTGCAGTGACTTAACTCTGAGCCCAAGTCAATAGCAATGTTCCTCCAGTTTCAATGGAAGCAGAGTTAGGTCCAAACTGAGCACATCCGAAAAAACCCGCCTCCAAATACTGACCATAGGACAGACTCCGTCCACAGATACACTTGGTGCCTACTAAGTTGCTGGAATCGCAAGAGTACTGGAGAATATAGATTTATACTCCTGGCATACAAATATAAAATAGTAGAAAACAGTGCCATCATCTTTACTAAAACGTATGGGTTTCTTAGCTTATTATGTCAACTCGATACAACCACAAATGCCATTTACCTGCAGTTATGGTACCGTAGTAGTTTGGTTTAAAAAAAAAAAACCAACAACAAAAATCAACAAAAAAACCCCCAACAACAACAAAAAAAACCCACCACCACACCAAAATTTCTTGTCCTTAAAGCAAGCTTCCAAGTATGTACTTTTGGCACTAGCATTTCCCATGTAAAAATAACATGGTGGTTTTGGTTTCTAATCTACCTCTACTTACAACTATAACCCTAATGAATGGGAACTGGAGATTACTCTTGAGTGAAAGAAAGGTCGGGTAGAGACCCCCTTAATAATTTTGGCTCAGGCAGATAAATCTGAGTCCAGAACACCCCAGAGCTGTTCCAGAAGGTGCTGGACAGATCATAGGTCAAACCTCCACCATCTGATTGCTCTCCCATACCAGTTAGACTTCGACGTAAAATTTGAAGGTGCTATTCTAGAGAAAAATTAAGATCATGTCCCTGGCCCACCCTTTAGAAAAAAAATATTTTATTTGATCAGGCTGATAAAAGCCCAGTTTCCAGTCTGGTAATGGGGAAAAGCAAATACAGACATGCAGCAAGAAAGAAAAAACAACCTCCCAAACTGTAACAAACCCTACAAAGGATGTGGCAGACATCCGCTTACTTTTTTTTGTCCTTGTCTTTCTTGGTTTGTTGAGAACCTGCCTGCTGAGCCTGTGACTGTAATAGCTGAGCTGCTGCCTTCTTCTTTTGAAAGTTGTTCAGCTCTTCCTCAAGTTCCTTCTTTTTGTCTTCCACTTTTTTCTTCTCTTCTTGGTGAGTCCTCTTTAGATGGTCAAACTTTTCGTGAAGCTGCCGGGACAGAGACAATGAGAATTGGACAGGAAGAGAAGAACGTTCCACCCCGATTACTGGTAATGATGCCTGAAGCAGTTCCGCTGGCACTGAGGCCTCACTGCATTAATAACAAGTCACTGGTCTGTCCCAAGAGTGGCTGACTTGGTGAGAAAAGCCCTGCAATTAGCACACACTTGCACACACAGATGGCAGGAATTTTAGTTGCTGTAGGAGTATGACAGGTCTCTGGATACTTCCAAAACCCCATGTTCCATCCCTCATTGCTTTGTACCTAGGGGACTCTCTCATGCTCATGCAAAGCAATAAAACGTGGCCATTCAGGGCAACACACTTGTCTGGGGCTCTTCTCTGTACCTCTGTAGAAGTACAGGCTCCTCCGTGAGGCCCAAGAAACGGCTCCCTCCCCTAGCAAGACATCTATGTTTTCTCTGTCCCGCAGTAATCAGCGCTGATCTACATGTACCGAGCAAATCACGGTAGGGCAGCTCTGTCACGTCCCTCTACAACTATGCTGAGTGGGACTTACTGCCCTCTGGGAAGTCCTTATCTACTTACTGAAAGTCTCCAGAAAGGCGCGACTGCTGAAGGGCAGCGCTTGCCATACCATAGCCGAGGATCCACTGCAAATCGACATGACTTTCAGTAGCAAACATATTCTCTCCTTTGGGTGGGACTGATGACGCGAGAGAGGAGAGAGGGCTCCCACGGCACAGCAAGGCTGGCACTTCTGGGGGGTATGTAGCTGCAGCTGCTGTTATGGTCACACTGCAGCATCTTCCACTCGCTCCTTGGTATATATACTCCTCCAGCTGCCCAAAACCAGGGAACACTCCCGCTCCATTTTACAGGCACAGAAAAGTGGCAGAGGACTTCTGTAACGGGGTCATGCCACAAGTCCATGGCAAGACTGGGAACAGAGTTCACATCTGCTTCCTGAGACTGTTTATGCACAGCAGGCACCTTTGCAAGCTTGATGTTAGAATCTGGATGGCTCACCTTCTCAGGGCTCTCTTGGAAAAGCCCCAGCCTAAACCCTCACACACAGTTCTCTGAGTTACAATATACTCACATCTTTCTCTGCTTCCTTCAACTCTGCTTCCTTCTCCTTCACTCGCATGACGAACATCTGCCTCATTTCATCCTCCTTCTTCTGGAGTTCACCCAGGAATTCGTTCCTCTTTGCTTCATAAGTCTCTTGAAGACTGTTACAAACACAGAAAAAACAGTCAGAGCTGTGTTTCCAGCACAGTCGTGAGTTTCCGGCCTTTGGTGATCCTACTGCACGCATTGTCTCATCACAAAACTTAATCTGAGGTCCCTGACTACAACAGAGATGTGAACACCTCCACCGAAACCAGTCGTAGCTTGCTAGGTGGCAGCAGTGGGAGACAAACTGGCAAGGAAAAAACGAGCACACTATTCAGGATCCTATAAATCACTTGGCAGGCAGGATGACTGTCCTCAAAAGTAAACAGCCACTATGTAAGCATCCACAGCAATCCCTGATGCTCACATGGCTTGTCATCTGTTTGAGTCACACCTTCTCACTTAGCCTACTGTTTGTCCTGAACCTCTTCATTTGAAGCGTGAGATTTGTGGAACAGACACAGGCATATCAGAGTGTGAAATCTGGCTTTATGTAGTTCAGTAAGCATGGCCCGGACACAGAGCAAAACTAATTTTCACTACTCATTGCTAATGGATTCAGTTCAGGGGCTTGATTTAGACAGAGCCACCTTGGGAGACCTCTCTTTCTCCTTTAGCTCTTACGGGAGGCTAAGCCTTTGCGAACGAGCAGCAGCGTTCCTCCTCTAAATAACCATGTTACTGGATCCCTTCATTCCTTTATTCCCCCCCCTACTTCTTGGCATTCCTTTATTTCCCCAGCACTGAGATACCGCAGCAAAAATCTGGGACACAAAATATGTTGTCCACGCACCTCTGAGATTTTCAGAGCCTCTTAGGAACTCTGGGTGCCAAATTCCTCTTCATTTTATTCCTTAAATGGATTTGGATATTTCAGCCATAATGATAGTGTGGGAATGATAACTATTTCCCCCAAAATGCTTTTTTGAAAAAGCATTTTTTAAAGGAAAACTCCACTGATACCACACTGATACATTGCATCCATGCGCCTAAGGAGCACATTAATCACTGGACTAGAGGAACATCTTAATCGCATTAAAGCCAAGCTTATGCCTTTCCTGGCACGTGGCGGGGGTTTTGGTGGCTTTTTGTTGGTTGATTTTGTTTGGGTTTTGGTGGGGGTGGGGTCTGGTGGGGTGTTGAGCTGGGGACAAAACCTGACAGATAAACCCAAGACTTTGGTTTGACACTGCTAATTGATGGGCACTTCAGTTGCCTCCTGAAATACTCCACAGACAGGATGCCCGGAACTGCTCTTGCACAGCACTGGCCTTCCTGAAGGAATTGCACGATGCCAGCTGACCACACCAGCTTCCCATACGTGGAAGCAAAAATGCCGATTCTGAAAACGACAAAAAACTTTTCATGGGAGAACAGAGCAAGAGGCATCTTTGGATTCTTAACTCAATCAAGAACAGCAGATAGAGATCAGGAGACTCAAATCAAAACCTCCCCATAATTCAGTCTTGGATTTAATCCTCTGACTGTGGATACTGAAGCTTAAATTCATAAACCCTTCTGAAGGGCCTGGCTAGAGTCTAGAAGAACCCTGAGGGCAGATTAGCCTTCACTGCTCAGTGAGCAAAAATTGAATCTGCAATTAGTGACACACTATACTAGGGAGCAGCAGAGCCTTACGGACCGAAACAAAAAACTCTGCACGCTGCTAATCATATCCTGTATTGCAAACATTTCTTGCAAAGCTCGTTTCCAGAGACACAATGCCGAGTGATGGGCAAGCAGGAAAAAGCTGGCAGGAGCGAGGGTGGCAGAGGCTTGTTTTTAAATTGTCCCAGGTTTCATGCTAGTCCTGGCTTCAAGCTTAAAAACTTACCACTAACCTAAATCTGGCATGCTTAATTCTCTACTGAACTGACTCCAACTTCCAGAGAAGCAAAGTTCTCAGAGAAACTGGCCCGGCAACTCAGGCTGCATATGAAAAAAAACCTTACAGCCCTAAGGAATAACAGTCCAAACCAACTGGGATCCCTGCAGCTTCTCACAGACAAAGATGACAAGGGAATTTGCTTTTTAAGTAGACAAACATATGAACCTAGATTACAAGAGTACCTTCATTCCCCAACACACACACCACCACTGAATGATGTCCTTGCAAATAATATTCTTTTAAAAAAAAGTATTTTGAGAAAATGAACCAGAGCATCAGAGAAACCAGTCCACAGCAGACGCAGGACCGCAGAAGGGTCTCTGCGCAACAGAGGACCCCATTTCACAGAGCAGATGCCTGCGGGGGCACCGGTGCTCCCTCCTCACCTCCTGCAGCCTGGACAAGCGGCAGGGTTTCTGCCAGCAAGGTGGGTCTCAACCATTGCCAGCCTCCCCTTTTCACACCTCACCCAAGCACCTACGCAGCCCCAACGGTTCGCTGGGGTCTTTTGCCCTGCTCACCCTGAGAGTTACAAAAGGCTCCCTGCTCCTGACTGATGCAAACCAGCTGAAGAGCAGCGGTCCCTGTGGCTCCCAGGGCCCAGACCCGGCAGAAAGGCATGCTTTTGATCCCTGGTCTCAGAAGGAAGAACAGAAAGCACCAAACCTACTGTTTTCCTCATTTCAGATATACATCAGCCTCAGCCAAACAGCTTGGGATCATGGGTTTTGTTTGTTTATTGGAGGGAGGAGGCACCCAGAGCAAACTGTTCTGAACTAGCACGTACCAGATGGAGAAATTCTGTACATTTTCATTTCCTTTCTACTTATAGCTTGGTCAAAAGAGGCCTCGTGTACAGGAAGCAATGGAAATTCCTCAGATTCCTTAAAGGGAAGGGCTGAGCCCATCTTAAGCCATTGCTCTCCAGAAAGGAAATCCAATAAAGCCTCACACTGGGGCTTAGTAACAGAACTGGGCTCAACTGATTCCAGCAGAATTTCTATGCTGCAAAAGAAATGCAGCTGCATAAACTCAGCAAGTCACAAATAAAACCCTGAACTGATGCAAACTCCACGGTGTAGCGCAGACCTTGCTCAGCTCATCATGGAGCGCTGTTTTCCAGAAACACAAACACCAGGCGCCCACTTTGCCTTCTGCTCTGGAGCCCACCTGGCTTTCCCCTGTTGAGGATCAGAGATGAACCATGTCCATGGTTATCCGCGCAAGCCAGCGGCACGGCTGCCGTCTCAGGGATTGGCACGCCAATCCCTGACACGCACGTGCGTTATGGGCGTAAACTCACACTGATGCGTGTTTGATTCTGACTGCTTTCCCCTGGGGCAGAGAGGAGCGTGGGATGTTGCTAAGGCAGCAGGTGCCATTATTGGGGAAAAGTTGGAGAGGAATGGGAAACAGGAAATGAAAGGAGAAAACAAACACTCCCTCCCAAATTCCCACACAGCTGTTGTCCCTGGCTAATGACTTGGGCTTCAGACCAATAAAGCTGTCAGACAGCATAAACTCTGTATTTAGTAAAAAGCCAAATCTTAAACCTCAGACAACAGCACCCTCTTCACAGCACACCTTGGAACAGCTGTGAAAAGCTCCAGGATGGTCAACAAGAACATTTATCCCAGGATCTCCCCTTTGGTAACCAGCTATACCTCAACACAAGTCACCTTCATCACAGCATGGACACAGCTGCGCTTTTCAAGCCCAGCAATTGTATGGGGCCCTGACTTGCAGCAGAGCAAGCTGGCTGCAAAACACAGTTGAATCTGCAGTGGAGAGAAGGGGCACTAATGTATCACCTAAACATCTCAAAACCTGCCCTTCTCCACAGGCAAAAAGTGCCAGGAGGAGTTTCTGAAGTGATTAACAAACTCGCTATTCAACAGATTCACCCAAGTCTCCATGAAGCTCATAGTACTGTCAGTAAGAAGATGAGCATAAACCTCACTTAAGACTAGACAGTTCATAGGTTTTTAGGAAAGCAAGAGCAAGGGCGGAGACGGGGGGGAATCAGCTTCCCAACCCCAAAATGAGATTCTCCCAGCTTGAAAATATGACAAGCCAACAATGTGAACAGTTAATTGATATTAACTGTGCCCAATCGGACACACCTACAAGCCCTGACTGCATTCTACCACCAACTCTCTCACCACATCTTACAAAAAAATGCCCCCTTCCATGATGCTGAGGACAAAAACACACCAGCAAACAGTAGTGATCCTCACGGCAGGCTTTGCATTACAGCAGGCTCTCAGCCACGTAGAGCAATCGACAGTTTCAAACGTGGACAGCAAAATCCAGCTGAAGAATCCAGCAAGGAACTGCTCTCCACCCTGAGTGACAGGAGGAGCATTTAGAAATCAACCCTTTTGACACTTTTTAGTACTGGCTGACAGATAGCAGGTAGGAGATAGACTGAAAGGCACGCACTTGTGAGTGAGGGCCAGCAGCTTATATTTGATGTGGCAAAGCAAGGGATGCTCAGAGAAGGGTGCAAAGAAAACTGATACAACTTCAGCAACAAGGTGCAGATAAGATCCATGGCCATGTGCTTCTTCCTCCTAAACTTTCCATGTTGATCTGATGTCGGTCATATTCTGCCCCCAAAACAAATCACCTTCAAGCACCCTGGTGACATTTTGTACGCTCTAGAAAGCCTGTATCGCCGTGCTGCAGGGTTGCAGACATTTCCAAAATGTTAGGGTGAGAATTGGCTTTCTCAGCCACCCAAACTTTTCCTGTGCTTCTCCGGTACAAATCCTAGGCCCTGATGGAAAGATTGCATTGCACAAGGTTTTCCTCCCCAGCCACACTTTAGATTCTCAGCTGCTGTAAGTGACCGTGGCTATTCCTTCCCTAGTTCTTGCAAACACTGGCATCCCAAAACCTCCAATCTCTCTGGCTGTACAAGGCCTGAGTTACACATTCCTACCTGAAAGGCTTGCTGTCCGGATCAGTGTCCTTGAACCCCATCTCTTCAAGTTTGCAGCGCCTGTACAGCTCATAGTGTCGGGTGTGCGTCTGCTCTCTCAAGTCCTCCATGTTCACTCGGATCAGCATCTCCCGCAGCTTCACAAAGTCACAGTGATTTTCATTTTCAACTGATAAAAAGACAGACCAACGACAAAGAGAACATAAAACCCTGGAGCCAGGTCCCCCCTTTCCCTGGAGCCGGGCCCCAGTTTAGCAAGCCTGAGAGTTCTTCGGGCACACAAGCAGAACTCCCAAGTCAGCCTGCACCAAAATGCCTTGCTGAACTGGGGGTGAAACAATCCCACGCCAACACACGGGCACCAGTTCAAGGCCTTTCACTAGATTTGCAAGATCTCTGTGTTGCCCATCTGTCACACAGCTCCTGTTTCTCTGTGCATTTCTGCACCAGCAAGGTGATGATCCACTTGCAAACAGGATTTCAATTCCCACTCAAATCCGCTCCAAATCCAAGTCACCAACAGGGGCCCAGGCAGGCAACGAAGTCTCAGTCTGTAGCAGTGGTGAAAGGGAAAGTTATGAGAAGACCCCACCATGAATGCTGTACCATTTCCATGCCAGCTAATCTTACGAAGGAGTCCTAAACCCCTGCTCCTGGCACTGAAGGGAGGCAGCACACTGACTGTGATATGGCTTCCCATAAATAATTCTGCTCAGAGCAGGGTCTGGTGTACCATCGTCAGTCCCTGGGTGAGCAAGCCGTTCAGCCTGCGAAGGGCCTGTGGCCAGAGGGCTGCACGCTTCAGTGCAAGCAAACGGTTTGGGTATGCTTACAGACAAGGAGTGGAAGTTCTCTCTTTGGGATGCAACAGCAAGAAGCAGGCATCTCTGCTGCTAGCAGACAACTCTGCAGCATGCCCCTGGGGGCACAGTGAAGCACTCCAGCTGCTCCCCTTCAGACATCTTCAGGGCTGGATCTTCAAAGCCTCTCTGGTACCCAATTAAAGATCTTAGATTATCTGGTCCTAGTCTCCCAGGAACAGCAAGAACCCAGCAGGACATGTGTTAAGTCCAAGACTTCCCAAAGGTATCAACTTCTTTCCTAACTGTGAGTTATTCCCAGTATTACCCTCTGGTGTACACTTCAGACTTAACTGTCTTCAGCTGCTTCAGGATCAGCTTGTATTACTGAGAAAAACTCAGTGAGTTTTGCAGAATTGCCCTGCAAACGTTCCCCTGCAGCTTGCTGGGCCATTCTCCAACTGGATACACAGCTGAAGCCACAAGCAGACCACCGCCGTCTCAACCCTGTACTTCTCAGCGCTGGTTGGGAAAGCAAGGACCAGCCCTATCTTTGGCAGCTTTGGTACAGCCTGGGTTGCAAACTCAGCCCTAGCCAAACTCTGCTCTCCAACAGAAACGAGCTTTTGGGCAACTTTATGCGGGGTTGCATACTTAAGCGGCATGTCCACAGTTTAGGATACCAGGACAAGACATAGCAAGCAGTCAGTGTTGAATTAGTTCCGCTCCCACTTCAAGCTGAGAAGGCAGAGCACCTGCTGACGTCCCTGGAAAATCCCCCAGCTACGTGTTTGCATTCAGGCTCGTTGTGCAAGGTCCAACCTGAACCACTGAGCTACCCAAACCTTTCCCGTTGCTCACGCTTTTTTGCTGGCAGAAAAGCATAAGAAACAGAAAACGCTAAGTTTTCATGTTTCAAACTCATTACTTAACATCTCCTAGTAACTTTACACTGCTCTCACAAAACCAATGGCTAGGCTGATGTCACCACCCCACCACCAAACCGCCTCCATGTTTGATAAGGACCATCCAGAGATCAATGCATCTGTCATCAGAAAGAGACAGGATGATACAGTCTTATTTGTGCTCTAGGTAACATACCCTGCACAACACCCCAGGGGTACTGCCTGGCTTTTGCCATCTTATTGCCGATCTTCACTTCTTCAGTGCTGCCAACTACAGCAAAAGGAAGGTGGACCTACAAAAGGAAAGGGACAATGAGGTTCGGGATTTCCTTTGTTGCCTTGCCAGGGATTGTTTCTGAAGCAAGCTGTTTACTGTGCCAGCTCTGCTAGATTTTAGTTGCTTAAATACCTTTGCAACTCATCTGGTGTTTTAGAAAGAGCAACAGGACAATCTGGATGAGAGACATGCTCAGACTTAAAGTCCAAAATTCTGAAGTCCTAAAAATACAAGAGATGTACCTATGCTTCCTGTAATGACAAAGCATGACTATCTTAAGCACAGAAGTAGTCTTACAAACTGGAATTGAATTTTAACACTGAGGGGAAAAAAAAACCCAACAACAAAAAACCTGTTAAACAATATAAAAAAGAAAATGAAGTACATCCTCCCAAGGAAGGTAGGCTAACAATTCAGGGGGTTTTTCTGCTGCTAGAAATAACTGCTAATACTTCCTCTTAAACAGGGCAAAGCTGTGAGCAAGGGGAAGAGCAGAGTCGACCCAGCCCTGGGCTGATGCATCTGAGTCACCGAGCTCTGCTACGTCCCAGTCTCTCCACGGGTGTGGTGGTGACAAACTGGGATGTACTCCCAGAAGTGTGGCTGCTGCCAGGAAGCAGCTGGCCTCTGCCACCAGCCCACCCCCGTGGTGCTCTCCCTGCCTCAACAGCATCCAAAAGGGCTGGGCAAGCTCCGGGAGCGGATGCCATGTCGGCCAAGCCGTGGTCACAGGCTGGGTGGGAGGGGAAGAAGCCAAGCGGCAGAGGAGATGCGATTAACTGGCAAAGGAGTTTCCCAGCAGCAGGGCTGCACCAGAGGAAGGCAAAACACACACTGCACACTGGCAGAACCACGTCCCTTCTCTGTGCCAGCTTCTCCCTGCTGAGAACACAACATAGACAGGGAAAAGACGCAATATAGAGGTTTGGAGAGGGTCTGATACCCAGCTGGATGCGACAATTGCCCATCTACAAGCAGTTGTGCAGGGAAACTCAAAAAAAAAAGCCTTCAAGTTGCAAGGAAATTGCTTAATCTTGATGCCTCTGTTCCGTGTAAAAACACAGGTAACTCAACCTCATCCTTGCACTTGCTGTTGAGTGCACTTGCTGTGGCGTTGGCACATCCTCTTGGGTGTTACATGCCCTGCTAAAGCCACTCAAGGGCCCTGTCAGCGCTGCCGTGATGCACGTCCCTGCCAGAAACCCTGAGCTCAGGTTCTTCCCCTTGCGCTCCAAGTCAGGCCCATGGGGAACAGTTGTTTCCCTCTGTAAACCCCACTAAAACGTTTGGTCTACCCTATCCCTGTTTGCCCTCAAATCCCACCCCTGTTGCTAAAGGAAAGGGAAAGGAGGCAAAAGCCAGAGCCCTTGCTGCTGATGGCCACTGGCCGTGCTGGGAGAGCTGGAACATCATTGACAGCACCCCCGCTCTCACCGGAAAGCAAAACAAAGGCAGAAGTGAATCACCCCCCAGTAAGCGACAAGTGGTCGTTTGGGACAGGAAACCCAAACCTCAGCCCTTTGCCCTGACCGCGTCAGGGCCCTGCCTCCCATCCTCTTCCTTTCCCGAGATGGGAATACTGCAGTAGGGGAAGGATATGAAAAAATGCTCAGAGGAGAATCATTTGTCAGACAATGAAGCTCATCAGGCCAGGCAGCCCATGTGTGACAGGTACCTCCAGCTCAAAAAGCCTTTTGGCCAGCCTGCTATCTGTGCTTAGACTGCAGCTTTAAAGCCAAAAGAAACACGGTACAACGTGCCCTACCATCAAGGATGGGCCCACGCAAACCAAGGGAAGCAAACCCCCCCCAAAAACCAACATACGCTCATCGTGGCATTTATCTCAGCCACTGTCTCTTCATCCGTCGGGAACTGGTAGATCTGGACACCATTGCTGACCAGCTCGCTCATGATTTTACTCTTGAACTTGTGCAACTCATTTTTTGCAATGGTGTCAGCCTTGGCAATGATGGGGATGATGTTCACCTGCAAAACAAAGACAGCACCTCCACGTACAGGACTGTACGTCCTGCATCACTGGGAGAGGACGGAGAGCATGCATCCTGCAGCAACAGCCCTATAAGTGGCACCAGCCACCACCCCCGCAGCAGAAGACCTTCCCTGGGGCTGCTGCTGACAGCACCGCTGCCTTTGAATTTTCAGGCAGCAGCGACGATGACCTTAAAAAGAAGTCAAGTGCAATTTGGCAACATGCTATTTCCTGTCCTGTCGTATTCCCCTCCTCATCCAAATTGGCTGGACAGGAAATGCTGTCATAAATCATTACAAGCTGTTCCAAAAAAAGGAAATTACCATCTAAGCACTTCTCCTCCACGCTGCAGCAGGCTGGATTACTGCAAGTGACATGCTCAGACAACAGCCTCTCATGGGCGTTTGCTCGGGTGTTGTTATCAGGGACACCGGGGTGGGCAGCAGTGCTGCTGTTACCCACTGGAAGTGGAAGCAGATGGTCCGTATCCAGCCACGCTACACAGAGGGTGGAGGCTGGCAGTAACACAGGCACGATTCCTCCACCCGCATGCCCTCACACACTCCCATACACCACTGTAGTGCAGGACTAGGGTTGACTTGTCCCAGAACAGCTCTAAGACAATCATCCAAAGGAACCGCATGATGGAGTTAACGCAGAAATGAAAAATAAGTTACGGACTCTCTTCCCTAGACAGGCTGTTTGCAACACCAGCAGGAGGATGGCAAAAAGCAACACCATCTAGGAGCCAAGGGGAGACAGCGCTGTACCCCCAGTGTAGCTGAGCGGACTGATGCACAGTGAGCACCGCACAAGCATCTGCTTTGCTGGGAGAGGGCAAGAATGCATTAGGAGGAGGAATCCTGCTTGCTTTCCCTTTCTACTCGCTCCAGATGGACAATTTCTGCTTTTGATCTTGCAGAATTTGCTTTTCCTTGCAACAGCAGACAGAAATTGTAGTGAAGAAGATGTTGATATTGACTTATATAAAGGGATTTTAACTACAGTACTTGAAAATCCTCTTATATTATACTGCTTAATTCTATTCAGAGGATGGCCTGGAATTATTAAATCCCCCTTTACCAAAAGATAGAACACAAATGCCAATTAGCTCACTTTGGGTAAATCTGCATAACCCTATTTTAAGTTGAATAGGGCAGGGATCCTTCTCCATCACTGCATCAAACCCAGTAGGCCACTCCAGGAAATAAAGAACCCTTGTCATCATTTATCTTCTGCAGAATCAGGATCCAGTGAGCCAAAGGTGCAAGGTGGACTGATTTAAATTGCTTAATCATGATGTAAAGAAGCACAGAGAGAGCTCAGGGTTAAATACTCAGGGTTTACATTGGTACCTCAGTTATTTTCCCTAGAAGAAGAGAGATTAAATCTTCTTGCAAGTGTCTAGTAAAACACCATGGTTTAAACTGAGCGTGGCTCCCATTCTTGCTAGTCAGGAGAATAACTGAAAAAGCACATGCCGAGTAACATATTTATTCAGATTGTTCTTGTTTATCAGATCATGGTTAGAACAACACTACATTTGCCATAGAAGATCAAATCACTGTTTGTGTCTAGCTGGATGCAGTCAGAGCATGCAGACACAGCATTTTGATTTGTTTTTCATTGATTAGTAAGATGACCTGAAGTGTTTTAGATGTGCTTCTCATCTTATACACACTTACAAAATCAGGTTTTGTACAAGAACCTAATTGATCTGTTGGACAAAGTGAAATACAGATATCAACCATGTTTTTGAGTGCTAGAACTAGCAGAGTTGAACTTCAACCTCTCATTTTTATTTATGCATTTAAGAAGGAAAACACACTTTCTCTCTTTTTCAACAGCCAACTGATCTTTCAGTTGTGAACAAACCTGTCACTGAACTCGGCCGAGTTACCCCACAGGAAAGCAAAAAGAACATCAGTCTCCTAATGCATCCTCACAAATACAGGTTCCTGCTCTCAGATTGCTAACTTCACAGCCTAGCTGTGGAGCAAGCGGCCAAGTTTCCTAACCCGAGATGGGACTGGAAGAGGGTAGGAGGCCAAACTTTTAATAAATTTCTGCAGCATATGAATCAGTGAATAACAACCCATTCTAACAGCTAGCCCAAGGTAAAGTTTTCACACGGCACCTCTGCAATTCCCCGCTGCTAAAAGCAGACAGTATTTTTCTGCGCAGGTTTAACTAAGCCTGTGGCAAGATCATGAAAGCACTAGTAGGGCCACACGAGGGTCATAACATGAGCAGCAAGTACCTTACTGTCGAGTTTCTTCATGGTGACCAAGTCTAGGGACTTCAGTGAGTGTCCAGTTGGTGCAATGAAATATAGGCAGGCATGAATTCTGGTGTCATGGTAATTGAACAGGGATCGTTTGATCTTCAGTTCTTCTTGCAAGTAGGCTTCAAACTGCGCATCGATATATTCTACTATAGGCTTGTAGCTGAAGAGAGAAAATGTGGCACAGAGAAAACCAGGGCATTCGCTACTGGGACAACACAGGTTACTGATCGACACTCAAGAAGCTTCATGGGTGCTCTGTACATTATGGGACAAGCGCTGCTCTTACGACCCTCCCCACCCAACCTACAGTCTCTCCCTAGCAAATGTGTGTTTCCACTTGGTGCACAGGGAGAGTATTATGGACATAATAGCAAGATAAAGTGGCAGAGACCCTAGACTTTAGGTGCATGGCAATCACACACGGCGGCTACCCTAAAAAAGAATGTATTTTACAGCCTCTCCAATTAAAGTTGGAGCTGCTGCTCTGCCAATGTCACCGAGAAGCATCCAGTAGAAGAAAATTTAAACGTGAAACCACCACCTACCCTAGCTTGTCCAAAAGATTGTTTGTGATCTTAAAAGAGGCAGAGGAAATTCACAAGGGGGTAAAAGGGACTTTTCAGGAATTGAAGCCTGTGAGCAAAGCTCAGGAGACAACTGCACTGTTCGTGTACTTTGAGGGGACCATTCTGTTGGAGAACAAATAACTGGTGCAGTGTAACGTGCCCTGATCTGACTAACTGATTGTGCTTCTGGAAAGGAAACTTTTCAGTTCCTCCCCTCCATCAAGGAGAGCCTCAGGACTTCCAGCCCAGGGAAGCTCTCTAAGGAGGGCACCGAGACCAAGGCACCAAGCCAACACTGCCACTGCCTTGAGCACTGCATTCACAGCAGTGTTAATGTCCTCCCTCAAAAGCAGCTGTGAAGAGGAAATAGGCTGTCAGAAGTTTTCAGGTCCTCCAGAAACACCCTTCTGACAAGCAGCCAGCAAGGCTCTGGTCTGGCCCCTCTGCTCCAGATGCCATTGCAGCTGTTTGAGCAGTTGCTCAAAACCCTTGGTGAAGCAGAGCAGGCTCTTGCTTGATTCACTCAGAGCTATAGCAAAAGACAGACCAGTGCTGCGTGAGGGCTGCCGACACCAGAGACCCCTAAGACAGTACTGAGCACTGCTTGTTAATTTGCAGGCAGAGAGGGTATCAAGAATTTCAGTAGGTGGGTTTGTAACATGACTGCTGCTCCAGTTTCTTTGCTTTTGGAAGTTCTGCCGGTGACGATGAGATCCCCAAAACCTCAGACAGAGGCGTGTTGCAAAGAGAGCAGTAAGGCCTTACATTGGGAGATCATATTAGAGAAAGCACCGTAAAAAAGCAGAGGAAAAAAGGACTGTGAAGACTCAAAGCAGGAGCATAGAGAAAATCACCACCCACTGCAGCCATATGAGTCAGAACACAGCAGGACAAAAGCTCTCCCTAAACCCTGCTGCCCTGTGACTGTCCCTCTCTCCAACTGCCCGAGAAGGAAGTTGGTGGGGTTTCACCACCAGTACTGCTGGCACCTCTGGTCTGCCAAATGAAGCTAATGCAAAGTGACCCGGCAGTAACGAGCTGCAGAGCATCCCCGCTCTGAGCACCTGCTCCTCCCTCCTCCTCTGAGCGGCTTTTGTTCTCGCTGGAGAGCACATGGCAGCATCTGACATGCAGAGCTCTCCCTCCAGCCAGCAACGGTGCCTCTCACTGTTTTGGCTCTGTAGCGGTAGTTGGGAGCAGGAGACCCAAAGCAAGGGCAACAGTTGCATTTTGGTGTCAGGTCAAGCAGCAAGGAAGCGTTACAGAAATAAAGCATTGTAAAATCTTTTTTTAAAAATCTACAGTTTTCCTTATGGAACAAGAAGCAGAACACGCTCAGTCTCCATGCTAACAGGGATCTTGGTGGAAGTTTTGATGTTAAGCTTGCTTTTTCAAGGAGCTTACGCTGTCTATCTACCTAGTGCCTTAATAGCTTTTGGTCAGCACACAGGCAGCGTGCCCCTCACTTGGCAAGGTGCAGAGAAGAGGATCGCAAAGAACCCTCCAGAGGAAGCTGGGATTACTCCGACAAGGGAATGCATGGCTCTAAGATATAGGAAATCCATTAATCAGCCATGATCACAGAATGACTAGTTTTCGCACTACAGCAAAAGTCTGCATGGAGGGACACGGGATTGTGTAGGCTGCCCAGACGATTTACTTCATGCACACAACATGAAAATCAGCACCTAGGTACAATGTTCAAGTAAAATCCATTTCAACTTGAACATTGCAGGATAATGTGAACAGGAGCTATGATCTAAGTTACAGCTCCCTAAAAGATGCAATCTGAAGTTACAATTTGAACTCCTGCTTTATAATATTTACATGTTTCAACTCAAACAGAGACTTCAGGTAAGCCTCACAGAGACAAGGAGGGCAGGAAACACCATTTCAGTTCTGTAGCCTAGTTGATCTGTTTGTTCTTCACCTCAGTTTCTCATCACTTCTACCCATCTCATGGGGCAAGTGATGCTAGCTGCCACACCTGGATCAGCAAACACCCCCAGGAACAGCGAGGGACCTACTCCCCACACAGGGACAGGCCCTTCTGATTTCAGAGCACACCACGGCCAGGATTCCTCCTCCTCACAGAAATAAATTTACCTGTCATCTTTGTTAATTTGATCACCAAATCCGACTGTGTCAACAATAGTCAGCTTCAGACGGACATTGCTCTCCTGGAGCTCGTAACTCCTGGCTTTCAATCTCACACCAGGCTCATTGTGCGTCGCAGGTTCACTTTCAAACTTGGTATTGAACAGAGTGTCCATCAACGTTGACTTGCCGATGCCAGTTTCGCCTGAGCAGACAAAGGCAACGTTAGTATGGTCTGATTGCTTTTCCTCATCTCATTCTCAGGTACATTTGCCCAGCTAAGGAGTTATTCCACTTGGGTAGCAGTGGAATTAGGCTATGTGCACACGGCTAAGCAAAATAATCCTTGCAGGAACAGATGTCTTTTGAGACAGTCCCCACCTTTACCAATCCCCCAGGACTGAACCAGGGACTTTGTGGATATTGGGAGGTGACAGCAGCTCTGGTTTCTGCTGCTGGGCTCCAACTAATTTCCTCCACAGGTCACGCGGCCTGAGTCTCTGCAGCACGCCTTGCAGGCATACCCGATCAAAGCACCACATGCTGGGGATGTGAATCCAAAATGAGCCCCTGCTATGCAAAAGCTGCTATCCTGACAGACACCAAGGTAAGCCAAATGCCTTCAGAGCTAAAAGTCGTCACCCGCAGGTGAAGAGCTAGGCTGCTGGGCTGGGAATGGCAAGAGAAATCTGTGGGCTGGGTTTTCAAGGGCAGTGTACCACAATCACAGGCAAGGACACTGAAAGGGGCACCACCAGAGATACTAAGCACCACTGACCTCAGGGATTTTTCATTATTTTGGGGAAGCAAAGGGGCTGATTTCACAAATACAGAGAGGCACACAGTCTTTTCCAGTAATACTACTGTTAACATTTCCCATGGGAAATGGAGGAATTGGAGAGGACGGGCTGAGGCGCATGAGACTCCCTGAAGAGAAGGTACTAAACTGGAAGGAAGGGGGGGAGAAAAACAAATAAGAAAAAAAAATTAAAAATAAAACCACGACAGTTTTAAGAATAGTTACTTAGACATTTGCCAAGTGAGTTCCCCTCCTAGGAGAAGGGAACGGACTCCTTCCATGATGAACCAACAAATGGCTGCTGCTGCTAGAACCCTGTTACTGGACTCGCTACACTGGCAGTGCAAGAGAGACAAATAATCATTCCTTTCCCATGAAAGCATTTGCTTCCAGCAGTCTTCAGCTATTGCCCGTGGTTTTTACATTGGTATGACCTGACCAGCGATGCAGGCTCTCTCCTGCTTGATGGCACGAACAGCCCCAACCTCACAACCTTGCGAGCAACACCTGTATTCAGGACAGCAAGAAGCCATTCTTAGTTGAGAAATACTAAACTCTCTGTTTAATAGCATAGGCTAACTCCCAGTTCTGATACAACTTTCTTTACAGAAGTTGTAAATTCTCTCAATTCCGAGTTTGATTCCCAAGGAGGTATCTGATTCTCCACATGTTTTTATGCTGCTTTTTTTTTTCCAGCTCAGTTCTGTTCCTTTGCCTAGAGGATCACAAAAACCCACAGTGCAACTTGTGCAATGAAAATTTGACACAGAGAAATACATTAAAAGTTTTTAAAAAAATCTAAAATAGCACACTGCTTAAACACTAACTTTGAAAACTGTTACAGGTTCACTAATCCCCAGTGCAATTAGTAACATGGATGAAAGCATTAGCCTAAATCCCATTTTTAAGTCAAAAATGTTTGCTTAGCAATTACACTCTCAAACTGCTACTGCTGCCCATGCTGTGAGCAGAGGGTGGGCTGAGGTAATGTCCCGAAGTTGCTCCAACCGAAGAGATGCTGGGATTTGGGACAGACCTCCTGGACTGCAGTGTGCAGCTCTGGCATTTGCAGGTCAGGCTTGTGAGGGGGTCCTATTCTAACTTCTTAAACCCCCCAAAATCTTAAGTAGAAGTGAATAATAGCAAAGCAATGCAAAATATCAGATGGGATAGGAGAGCATGCACCTGGGATTGCCCTCAAGCATCTCTCTGGGCTGTACACAGCGCTCCTAGCATGAAAATCTCTCTCAAAACATGCAAAACCTCCACTTAGAAGACCTCAGGAAACCATATAGTATTTGTGTCCACAGAAACAAATACCACTACTCAGCAACTGCCTGTTGCTCTGCGATACTCGACAGTTCGTTTTGCTGGCTTTGACTTTGACCATTTTCATGCTAGGCTCGGGAAGGCAAGCGATTACTTACAGCCCAGTAAAATGATCGAGCTGAGATATGCTTGTCACAGCATTCCTATGCTGGGAAGCTGCAGGACATAAAGCAAGCTTTTAAAAAAGAATGAAAAAAATGAAAAAGGGGGAAGACAGAAAGTATACATGACATTATAGTTCAAAATCTAGGCCCACATAGAGCACAACCCACATGAAAAGATCAGTCCTGAACTGATGGCACAGACTATTAGTCTCTGAAACTACATATTTTAGTGAGCTCCTGATGTGAATGCAGTGCTGCTGCACACTGTGCTAGATGGGCTTTGCAGCATTTTACCCATGCACACCACAATTATAAATCTCACATTACAATGCCAACATTAATTGTGTCCCTTCTCAAAACACAATTTCAAAAGTTGTTTTTTTTTAAAGGGGGAGATTTCTATTCATCGGACAACTGCAGCAATTCGTGTGAAATCTTAATTTGGGGTGAAAAGTGGTTGATGAGCACATTTTACAAGAGAAAAGAGTTGGACCAAATTGCTATGTTAATGGAGACATATCAAGTCATGCTAAGAGATGAATATTTACTGCAAGAGAAAAAGGCAATTAATTTATGCCATTTTGGTCAAAGAGCTGCCTGCTAATCAGGCTGTTTCCTGCTGAATTTTAAATGGTTTCATGCTGCTAGGAGAGTCACGTGATGGTTGGTAGCTTGAGTGTGCAGAAGTACAACTATTCTCTTATCTCGTTCTCCGACATGCAAAGCTACAGAGAGGAGTCTAGTTTGTTTGCCAGATTTCTTTTCAGACAGCTCAGCCTGCACTGCAGACAGAAATTCTCAACTTGCTGTAGAAAAATTACAGTCAGAGGGTTGTGGGGTTTTTCCAGCTAATTCATGTAACTAATTAGAAGGCACAATACTCCCTTCTTGCAGGCTTACATGAACAATGAACGGAAACATGATGTTTGTAGACTGCTCTGACAAATTAAGAGTAAACCCCACCATTTTTATCAATTGACAGAACCACAGTCTGAGGGCATCTTGAAGAGGTCCACCAATAACTAGGTCAAAGCCATTTTGGGACACAGCTCCCTAGAACCCAGCAATGGATTTCCAATTGCGTAGTATCCACAGAGTACCAAGACAGCAGCTATCTCTCTATAGCCAAGAGGAGTTGCCTCCCCATATTTCACCCTCTGAACAATTTGTGAAAAGTAACACAGTAACTCAGGCTATAAAACGAACTTGCAGCACCCAGATGAAATACAGCAGGGAACAGGTGACAAGGCTTTGTTCTCAAGTACATCATTTGGAGACTAAAAATGGCATCGTTTCCAACTGGAAAAACTAAGAATATAGCGAGACAGGCAGGCAAAGCCTGGAAGGGAAGTAATGCAATTTATTGAGAAACAGCCTGTGCGCCCAACCCAGAGAAAGGCAGATTTAAGCTAACATTCTTTTAAAAATACATTTGGTTCCCAAGTTAGCTCAGTTTCCTTATGGGCAGCCCTTGGGGAAAGCAGAACCACAGGATGATCAAAAGGCTAGATTTCAAGAGCTAGAAATTTCCATGTTTTGATGCAGGGGACAGGGTAGAGAAAGGGAAAAGAGGGATACTAGATTTTACCCTGCAGCAGCTCTGGGA
The DNA here is from genome assembly GCF_000737465.1 of Haliaeetus leucocephalus. Lineage (NCBI taxonomy): Eukaryota > Metazoa > Chordata > Aves > Accipitriformes > Accipitridae > Haliaeetus > Haliaeetus leucocephalus. Next base: position 2,710,263 of record NW_010972920.1, on the reverse strand, counting down.
AGAAACTGTCACTTCCCTGCCACTATGGTCCCCACTGGCTCAGATCTTACCCTTTGCAGGAGGGAGAAGGTGCTAATTTGCAGATACATGTGCACCTCTTGTCGTGAGCTGACCGCCCGGTGGTGCAGGATGACTTACCCACACAGAGGATGTTGAAGCAGAAGCCCTGTGACGTTGACTTGTTGACCAGCTGATCAGGGAGGCTGTCAAAGCCCACGTGGCCAGAGAGGGACAAGTTCCTAAGGTCATCGTTCTGTAAGACCAAGAAGAAAGGCATTTAACAGGGTTGCAGTCCCCTGTCAGGGAAGAAGGCTGTGCCTGGTCCTGTTAGAACTGTGTAACGACGCATGAGTTTTCAGGACACAGGATCCTTCTGTCTTAGGTTTGCCTCCCAAACGTGCTTTCCTTTTACTTCTATCCAGCTCTCCGCTGCGGGACTCAGGTGCTAAAAGATCCCCAACCCCAAGGCATGCAAACACCACCAGACCGTTTCTCCATGCCTGCCACTAATAAACCATGATTCTGTACCAATTTGCAACACCCAAACATGGTTTCTGAGGCCTCAGCATCACATATCCCTAGGGTTACCCGACAATTATTTGGGCAGACACCTGGAAAACACACAGTGAAATGTGGTCATAGCTGTGAGCAGACCAATTCTTCTTTAATAGTTGAAGCAGCTGAGTCTGCCTCCTCTGTGTCCACTGTACAGCTCTACGGCAGAAACCAGCCAACCTCTCCTTTCAAGACCCCCCCAGCAGCGCAGGAGCTTCCCCAAGCCACCCAGTGAGTCCAGCTCTCCCAAAGAGCACGTGAAAGAGTGACACGGGCTGTGATGCGGTCCTAGTTGCAACTCCAAAATCTGTTCCTGCGAGAAACCTGTGCAGGCAAGCAGAGGGGCAAGCTCGTGCTCTCCTCGGCTCAGTTTGCCAAAGGGAAGGAGGAGCTTTCTCAGACTTGCTCTATTCTCCCAGCAGTGCGAGGGAAACGCAACACTCTTGCACTTTCGCTGCAGCCCTTTGGCATGGCCACGGTAGGACATAGCTTAGATGGCAACAGCACCTCTAAAGCCAGCTAAACCTCTTTCCAGCTTTCACAAGCCTTGACCAGAAGGGAAAAACCACGCGCGCTGCTCTGCAGATGCCTTGCTTTACAAATAACCTCATCTGACATGAGGGGAGAAAGCAGGGCACCGTTCCCAGCGTCTCCTGCCTGACCTACAAAGCCCACCGTGCTGCCCCTCCACGTCCTCAGCAGGAAAATAGCCAGGCCAGGCACCCCAGAGGTGCAAGTCACCCCTGGTGACCCGCTCTCCTCCTCCACACTGCTGGGGGGCCTGAGCTGGTAACATCAAACACCCCAAGGCCGTTCTGTGGAGGGTAATGGGGCAGCACAGACCTCGCAGAAGGGAGGTTTGAAACAACTCCAAGATTATATTTAGAACTTATCCACAACAGCTGTACAGTAATTCACAGAGAGGCTTGGAAAAAGAAGCCAGCCCAGTTATCTATTCCCCGGCAAATTGCAGTTATGCTAACATCCTGAGCACAGATAAAGAAAAAAAAAATATCAAATAAACAAACAAACAAAAAAACCCCACCAACTCGGTAGACCTAGCTCTGCTGTTATTTCAAGTGATGCTTTTCTCCGAAAGTTTGTTGTCCTTAACTTAAGATTCTAACTTTTATCCAAACCCAAACATTTCCAGCAGAGTCACTCCACCGAGACCATACTGTTGAGCTATATCACAGTCGTGGGCAGCCTCAGCCTGGTTTAAAGATGCCAGAAGCACCAGCTTCTTTTCCACAAAATCAGTGGGCTTTGGACCAGACATGGAAAAAGACACTCTTCAGTTGTTAAAATAAGAATCAAAAGCGGAGGAGGACTTCCCACTCTCTGCACAATTGCTGAGCATCTCTACTTCCCTCCTCAAAACACACAGCCGTGCCATCAACTGCAGGAAAAAATAAGTTACATCCGGGCAGAGTGTTGATGAAAATCCCAGTCAGACTTAAAGAAAAAATAAATACAGAAATTCTCTGAGAAAGGCAACATCTCAAAGTCAAAATGTCTAAGTCTGTGCCACCACCATATGGCACAAAGGGGCAAAAGACTCCTTTTTGCCATGCTGGTACATGCAGCTTGACACCTGTCCTAGGTACCTAAGCCTTCTCTTAACATCTGAACCAGGCTTGTCTGAAGGCTTAAGGCCAATACACCAGACTGTTCACCTCCATCCCTCCATATACTGGATAGCTAATCACCAGCACCATACCACAGAAGCTTAAGGTGGTTAAGAGATGCTATCTCCTCCACTCAAGCAGGGTAAAAAAAAAAAAACACAAAATAACCCCCAAAAAACCCCACCACCATGGAAGAGACCATCACTTCATTTACCCACAACAGTGACTTTCCGGGAAAAGCCCCAGGCAATAGAAGGATACGCTGGGATTTATGCATGACGTGAATGGGTTAAATGAAATATTTGTAACATTAGTATTTTTAAAACACCAGTGGGCTTGTGTTTATGATTAAGTGAAGGGAGCTCGGAGCAAATCCCAGAAAGCAGTAGGTGCCCATGACTCACAGGCTTCACAGAAAGTGGTGGGTGTTGAACATCTCTCAGCACAGCACCAGTATCTCTTTCCTTGATATATTTTGGGAAAGCAAGTACTGCCTCATCATCAGTTACTCAGCAGGAACAGGAGTTAGACTCATCTCTTGCATCTGTGTCAGTTATTTTTTGCTGCATATCTCCCCTTTCTTTTTTTTCCTGTAAGTGGCAAATATCAACAGTGGAAAAAACAAAAACTATCTCTACACTTTTCAATGCCAAGTATTTTTCACAAGCTGTGCCGCATAACGTGAGGCAGAAGTGTAGTCTGATATCTGCCCTAAACACAAAAACACTCATGAAAAGCTCAGAGGCCCAAGGCATGGGCAGAGATGAAACGCAAACCCAAGTCTCCACCTCCTTCAGTATTCCCCAGACTGCAGCACTTGTCATTGAGTAGAGCGGATACAGAAAATATGTGCATTTCTGCAGAAGTATCACAGATATGCATTTTGAACAAGGCAAGAGAACCGAAGGGACTAGAGTTTCTAAATATCTCTCTCCACACACAAACGAAAGCATCGTGCAACATAACAGCCAGTTCCAGTGCATGTAGATGGACTTGGAGAGCCAGCACCTTTTTGGGGCAGACACAGGCTGCTCCCCTCTGAGAAGAAGGATTAAAGGGAGCTGTGCACACTGCATAACCTCTTACCACTGCAGCCAGGCCTCTGCTCTTGCTTTCACCCTCTTCAAAGGGATAACTTACTCCTGCTCTGTAACTACAGGGATGCTGACACAAGGACAAAACCCTGACCCCTTTCTCTGCTCTCCCCACAGCAGGCTGGAAGCTGCAGGACCCCCCATGAGGCTCTGTGGCCCCTTTAGCCAAGGCACAGGTCTGCCAAGAATGTCGATCAGCAAAACCACGATGGGCAATTTTACCGATTAGCCTGATTGCATTGGATGGGGCAGTTCTGGCTTTATGAGCTCAACAGTGCTACGGTCTTCACCCTCAGGCTGCCTGGGGAGGGTGCGAGGACTGAAATCGCTACAAACTCAAGAGTAGCCCACGAGCTCAGATTTTATCCACACTGAAAGGAAGCCTCTGCTGGAGAGGAACAAGCATGATTGCTCAGTGTATAATTAGCAGAACAGGCAAGTGATTCACGCATTCAGTCTGGCAAAATAGAATTGTTTTAAAAACAACGGGATGCTAAGTCAGATGGCCACATTGCTCTGGCTATGAATCGTTGTGACAAGCTCCTGGAAAGAGTCAGTGGGCTGGGTTTTGATCTCGAGTGAGTCATCCCACTGTGAACTGGGTGCCTGCAGCTAAAGAGTGCTCAAAGGCTGACATAGGCCAAGGCTCCTGTCCCACAGAAACAAGCCCAGAACCCCTGCTTGCACCCAACAAGCCAGGGGAGCAATGCTACAACACTGATTTATTCCTCCTGCCACGGGGCTCTTCTTCCAAAGGAAGGCAGCAGCGCTGCCAGGCACTTCGCCCCAAGTGTAAAGGCATATCATCACCCTGCCTCACTGACTTCTTCCCAAAGGTATTCCTCATTTTCCCTCAGAAGACGAGCAAAGCTCAGCATGCCTTTGAGTTCAGCCCAAGTCCTCTCTTTCACCAATACTGCACCTAAATACACTCCTGGACTAAAACAACTCCTCAGCTGTCACTCATCGTAACACAGTCCTAAGAGATGCCTTCTTAAGACACAGACAACTCACTGTATCTGGAAGCACTGACCTCTTCCAGGCATGCTGAAAGAATAACTGTTTGTCAAGCACTTCTCCTCACTTGCAGCTTCAGGAGCAATGGACAAGATCAGCACGGGTAAAACTGCAGCTCCACCAACTTCCATAGAGATCAGCCAATTTGCACCAGATACACTCTGAGACTTGGGTGTCTGGAGGTTCTCAGATGTCAGAGAACTTAAGACATCCCAAGAGCAGTCTTTATTTTTAAACTCTTCCCTAAGACACAGCCACGTCTCCTTTCCTGAACACCATATTACAGGGCAAATCTTCCCTCCCTCTTCACATACCATCTGCATGAGCGGGAAGCAATTCTGAATCTCCAGAGCTGTATGCTAACCCCTACAAAAACTACAGAATAACATGAACATATAAATGCTTGTTTATTGAGAAAGATGCTGATCACTTTACTTTTCTTTCCAGAGTGACCTACAAGGCATCCCACAGTTGATATTTCTTGGGTCAACAACAGTCTTTCAGATGCTGTTATCGCAGCTGCTGGTTTTAACTCTAGCAGGGTAAGGGAAGCGGTAAGTAAAGCAGAGACAGGCTGCCAGAGGCCCAGCGTCTGCTACGTACCATCACTATAAAAAGATTAATTGCCAGGACCCCATGTCCTAGTGCTCTTAATTTTAAGGGGAAAGAAATGCCTTGCAAAAGACAAGAAAGGGTTTGCAATCTCAGAGCCCTGTCAAGTCTACTTCAGATCTGGTTTTCTTCATACATAGCTCCTGGTGGCAAAGGTTTTATAGGTCAAGCAACACTGGAGCGGATGCTCTGTGGCAAACAGTGGGTTTTCCTGGATGTAATTCAGTGAAGCTTTATAAAACAATTGGGCTGACGAGGCACGTGCAAGGAGAGAATCAGCTCATTCCTCCTAAGCCACAGTGGCTTGGCAGAGCTAACGGGGATAAGGGGAAACTTATTTTCCTCACTGGAGTCAGCAACAGTACGCCTGTGTGCAGATGGGGAGGTGGATATAAAGGTGGGTCCCATGATTAGAAATGCATCACTTCTGCAGAGGCTGCACAAAGCAAATCCATGCGCTTACGCTTCAGAAGGTGTCTGGTAGCTGGTCTGAGATAAAGCAAAGTTGCTCTTCTCCTGGGTAGAAAAAAAGAGCATCACTCCCAAAAGGCTGAGGAGAGAGGGTCCACAAGGACATCCGCACTTGTGGCCCCAGTCTGCTGTCCTCGCTCCCGACTTAACCGTGATGACGGCTGTTCCCTCAACCCAAGCGAGCTCCTGGCAGAGCCCCTTCTGCTTAGGTCTGCCAGCAAAATATTCCCCTTCAGCCCCTCCAGGCCCACTGCTCCTGGCAGCTGGGGGTCAGCTTCACACGGCCTCCGAAGAGTTAAAGAAAACAAAAACGAGCCTCAAATTCAAGAGGGGAAAAATGCTGGTATGCAAAATATTGAGCTCAACCACAAATATGAAGCAAGTGTTTAGTTATTTGAGGCCACACGACTTAGGAGGCACCTTTAAGAAATTCTGAAAGCTTTTATTGTTGTCAGCAGCTCAGGCCAGCTACATTTTTGCCCCATTACTAGGCGCACGTTCCCGCATTTCTGAAGTAATCTTAGATGCTGCATCCAAAGCCAGGGACCTCAGAAACACTTTAGTCTGCTCAGACAAAAAGGTGGCTCAGGAAAGACCAGTGAGCACAGAAGCAAAGAGCAGTCGGCAAGAGACAGATCTAGAGTACCTTCTCCCTGCGTTAAACCCAAGTGCCGGGGTCCCTGCCAGCAGCACACAAAGTATTCCCAGCGCCTACGCCAGAGCCACGCTCGCTGTTTAAGTTCCTTGAAACAGGGCCCACAGCCCCCACCCCTTTCCTTCTACAGACTTAAGTGATGGTTAAACCCTTAATTCTTGGACAAGGGAACTCAAGTATAACAGGAAGGGGGGGAACACGAAAAGAAAGAACAATTCCTTTCCCCTCCTTGCCACAGCTAGTGCAGTCGTGCCACAAGAAAACAGCCCATAGCAATCAATCAGTTAAGAAAGGAAAGACTTCTTTGTTGTTTTTTTAGGCTAGGATAACCATCAGTGTCACCGGCAGAGGAGGGGGAGTTCCTGTCTCCATGCTTCTGCTGCTGGCTGTCTGCAGAGTCGGGCAGATGTCTCCACAAGCTGCTTTAGTCTGGGAGGTCTTCCCCCCCCCCCCCCCTCTTTTTTTCCCCTTTCTCTCCAAACGGGGGGGCAGACCCCTTTGGAAGACATATCCTCATTCTGTAGATTAATGTGTCAAGCAAGCCATGAAGATTGATCAGAGGGGTAGGCAAGCTGGATGGCTAATGCCTCCCGCCCTGCCACCAACTCACCAAGTGACTCACGGCTGCAGCTATTGCCCCCGAGGGCTGGATCTCAGTAAACTGTCTTGCTCTTCCTGGATAAAAGCTGGCACCAGCTATAACTGCTTAGGGGCACACAGCTTGTCAATAGAGTGTGTTTTGTTCAGTAAGTCCCCTGCTCCAGCTCTCCAGCAATGTCTAAAACAATAGCAAGGAGCCAGGTCTCCCTAGTCCCAGCAACAAGAAATACAACAAAGTGTTATGCCACAGTTGGTCCTTCGCTCAGTAACCATGGAGGTCTCAAAGAACACAAAAAAGCTCTCCTTGAATGTGCTGGTTTTTCCTTTTAAGCCCAGAGAATCGGGATAGCAGAAAAGGTTATTTTGTGGGAGGAAGGCTGGAAGCAATTTGGCCAACAAAGCACCAGGCAGCAGCAGATGGGGAAGGGCAGTTGTGGGTCTCGTGCTGCCCCTCCTCACACAGAATATTGCTCTACAAATACAGTTCAGAGGTTTTAACTGGGGAATCACTAGCCAAAGGAGGCTGCCAGCGAGACAAAGCAAGGGGTTCCCCTAAGAGGACCCCTCAGGGACTGGGTGATGCTGGACACGCTTACATTAGCACAGGCAGTAACATGCAAAAGCGATGGGGAAGGAAACATCCTCTCTCCAAGGCTGGCTCCCTAAGTGAATCGCAGGATGACACCCGGGACAGTGAGCAGGCACCGCAAGCCGGCCCCTGCCCAGGTGCAGCCCATGCACGCCATGCCTGCCAAAGCAAAATCCGCCTGAGCAAAACTCCTGCCCCAATCCCAGTTCCACCAGCACGGATGCAGCGTGGGGAAGGAAGCACGACGCCCATCTCCCCGACATCTAGCGCCAAATATCCTGGTTGCCGGCGGCTTGCAATTGCGAGATGCAGCCCCTGCCACGCAGCAAGGATGCGCTCCCTGCAGCCGATGGAGCCGCCGCTGTTCCCGCGCCTCTGAGGCACATTGGCAGGGAGGCAAAGGGAATTGCTTACATTGGCAAGCTGCAGCAACTCAGCAGGAGGATGGAGAAAAAGGATACAGTCGCATTCTTCTGGGAAGAGGGAAGTCAGCAAAATCTGACAGTTCAGAAGTGGCTGTAGAGAGTGGGAACGAACATTTGTCTTCCAGGCGAAATGTTTGGCTAAAGGTCAGCAAAGCTCAGAGCACTAACAGTTCCATTTATGCCAAAAATTGACATAAAAGACATTTTCCCCCATAGGTTTCCAAAAACCACGGACCTTTCTATTTGGAGTAAAAGTGACTAATGCCTCTAACAGCGCCTGATGTCACAAACTGCTAACCAACCCCCCCCCCCCAAAAAAAAAAACGGGGCTTCAGGGGGGA
>NW_010972920.1:2680149-2702266 GCF_000737465.1 Haliaeetus leucocephalus | reverse complement strand
CAGAAGCAGAGGGGTTTAAAAATCAGCAGGGGGGGGGGGGGAGGAGGAAGGGAGAGGGGGAAAAGACATAATGTGACAAACAAGAATGAAGACCATCCAAAGGCAGAGCCCAATGAGAACCAGATGCTCTTTGCTTCTCTGGCCAATCTCTTTCCTGACAGGAGGATGAGGTGCAACTAACTGCCTTTTTGACCGCTTGTATGAGGTTGATTAAATAAAATGCAAGTTGTTATTCAGTGCCAGGCTCCCCAGGTTGAAACGCTCCACTCATCCTGTTTCAAAAAATGGTGCGCCATTTATTGCAATTCCCCCGCCTTTTGTCTTCTGAAGTGCCACATGCGGAGAGAGGCAAATATATCCCTTTTAGCATCCCCAGCCATCCTCTCTCAACCAGGCACAGCTGAGAAAGTTGGAGGATCCTTCACACCAGCCCTGAACAAAATGTTTTTGCTGAGGACCGCGGCCCAACAGACCACCAGCTGCTGCACAGCAATAGGGCACTCGAGTCAGTCTGTGACACTAGGCCAGTTTATGCTGGCAACTATTGGAGAAGGTCGAGTTTTTGTTAGACTTGAGAACGTGTAATCTTAACAGTGAGACACAGATCAGCAGGGCAGAAGCTAACTGGGAGATGGCAGGAAAGCACATCACTATATGGACATTAGAAATGCTTTTTTTTTCTCAGTTCTTTTACACTTTTCCAGCCTTTCTGGCTACACAGTCACACACACAGATACAGATATAGTCCAGCAAGAAGGCAGAGAGGAAAACAACAACAACAGCCATTTCCTTCTGTATTCCACTGTCATGCACTTAAAATAGCCCTAAAACAGCTGCATCACGGGCAGTTAAATAAGTGGATTTATACTTTGCTAAAAGCCTTTAGCTGGAGGCACAGTGCGACACGGGACTTGACACAGAGGAAAGTGCAATATGTGAACTCGGCGAGACTCCCAGTTACACTAACACAGAGGCCATTTGCAGGGAGCTCTCTGGGACACCAACCCTGGGCACAAGAAGGTAGAATTAACAGAAACCCGGGAACAGATCATCTGATCCCATTGCCAAGTTTTCCTCAAACCTTCCCCAGACTTCCAGTCCAATTTGGGGTGTGAACACAACCAGAGCAAAATACAGAGATTTTTAGAAAGCACAGCAGCCCACAGGGCTTGCTTATAAAACTGTAACAAGGCAGCACTGTTCCAATACCTGAATCAAATTAAGGGCCACTCCAAACATAAAAAGCAACAGCTTTCCTTGCAAGGTGGTGCAGGCATAGCCCAGCAGGGCTGGCTTGCAGTTCCTTAACCCTGTGTTTTCTTTCCTGAAAAACTGTAGCCGCACATCGAGGGCACATTTTGTCAGCTCCTATTCAGCAAGCTCCGGGACTGAAATGGGCCCCATATCGTGTTCTGGATAATTAATTAGCCCTGGGACTTACTACCAGGATCTGCATTAATACCATACCCTGCTGGCTTACTCAGAGCATGGTGCTGCCCTGCACACGTCCTGCAGTTGTCTACACAGACCCCATTTCCAAGTAGGGCACGCAGATCTGTATACGTAAAGGCATATAGCTTCAAATCATTTATTTACTAGTTCTCTTGAGTCTGGACTAAAGAGTTCAGATTTATCACAGTAATTGTCCTCATATCAAAATCCTAAGACAACACCAATACAGATAAATACATGGTTTCTCCAATGCCCAGGTACCACAGCAGTGAGTATGAACAGGTCTTGACTTAAAAACAAACAAACAAACAAACAAAAAAACCCAAACAAACAAAAAAACCCAAACAAACCAAAACAAAAACAATCATCATTCAGCTATGTGATTTCATATGGTCAGTGCACTGGCAACTTGTCTTGGGCTTGGAGTTAGTAGAGGATCTACATGAAGCAGGTAAGCGTACTCCTTGGAAAATCCCTATCAGGACTTTTAGCATCCCAACAAGTGCTAGATACACACTGGAATTCCTCATGGAAACTCTACTGGTCCAGCACCACCAAGGAAGTGTCGATTCAGTATCAACTGGATTGAAAGAGCTGGCTCGGAGCAGCTCCTCTTGATTCATATGCAACATGCACATGCATATGACACTAAGGATATTAAATAAAAGGCCAGAGAAAACATTTCAGATTTAGACAAGTCTACTGTTTTTACTCTCACGAGCAATGCATACACTTGAGCACAGTTCTGAAATTAACGCAGACAACAACAACAACAAAGCAGGAAAACCAGATTTTAATGCGTTCACAGTATGGTCTCATTTTCTGAATGTTAAGTCATAGCCCTCGCATCTGCTTAGAAAAAAAAAAAAAAGGGGGAATGTGCATAACCCCTTCTGGTACATGAAGCTCTTCTCGGGCGCCACAGCAGTCATTCATCATTAATAAGAAAAGGTCAGCAATCAAAGAATAGAGGGTTACAAATAATGTTGTTTGCCTTAGCGTGCAGTTTTCTGTCTTCAGCAGGAGCGAAAGTGGAATTAAGTTGAACTGAATCTGCATGCAGAGGAAAAGGTCAAGCTTTATTGAATTATTTAGCTGACAGTTTTGAAACATTAGTCCGTAGACTTCAAGTTCTCAACTGACTCCAACAGCAATAATGTTCCCCACTTGCCTTCTGCAAGTCTTTGTTTTCCCACCTTTAACAGGGAAAGCCTATACAGAAATTTTCATAAATAGGACATAGCTTCAAGAAGCAATTCCCTATTTTAGCTGAAGTACTTCCTTCCCTCCACCTCATTAATTCCAAATTTTTGTGGTTGCCTTGAAAGACTGTGTTTTGTCTTTCCAAAATGTTAATTGGCCAGACATCTTCCAGAGGAAAGCACATCTGATCTAGGTCCACAGCACAGCCATAATACTGGTATCATTAGGAGGAGATGGGACCAGAAGGCCACCCTACACCAGGCTTTTTACCCCCCTTGAGTTTTGCTGCCCTGAAAGACTGCTACAGAGACTTAACATTTCTGGACTTGGAAGGCAGTGCAAGACAAAACATTTTTCTCACATGCAGCCTGCAGACAGGAATGTTCCCACAGTCCTCTCCATATCCATCACTTGCAAAAGGGTGGGATCACAAAGGCATTTGATCACCACTACACTGATCACTACTGGTGATGCTCCAAGTCATAAAGAATCCCTGGACAGGACACTGGCAATTGCCCAACATAGACTCAAAAAATGTTTGAACTCCATAAATGCATAAGAGAGATGGCTAAATAAACATTTACAGCACCAGAAAAAAAGGATTAACACTCTAGTCACAAGGAATCCAAGGGTGAGCTTCACAGCTCCAGTTTTGGGGCTGTGGCAGAGATAAGCTTTTTATTCCAGAGATCTAAACCAACTTTCATAAACATGGAGAGTCCCACTCTGCCCCACACCTATTTTCTGCACTGGAGTTTATGCTGAGCTATTCCTCCTCACAGAACGGAAAAGGAAAAGGCTTTCCTTGCACTCTAGCTGCTCGTGACTAACTACAAGTAATACAATGTGAAAGATGTTACAGAACTGCAAGTTTCCACCGCAGCATAGGCCACCAAGGCCTCTTACGCAGCACAGCCAAACTCCCTTCTGAAGCTGAACATTTCTGTCCTCTCCAGAACATGTCCTCAGCCTCCACTGCAAACAGACCAGCAAGGAAATCCAACTCCCATGACCGTTTTTTTTTGCCTGGGCCAGAGGAGTTAGCAACAAAGTCACAGAGACGTTCCTCCAAGTGGATGTCTCCAAGAGGGAAGCGAGAGACTAAAATCGCATCTCCTGCTGGAGTGAGCCTGGGCAGTCCCAGCTAGCCCAAAGTAAAGAAAACATCACTTCTCCCTGTCCCCCCGTAGATGAGACCTCTATGACTGCAGACAGCAAAGCATGGGTACCATCAACTTCATCTGCTAATTAACTCAGGAGGAGCCCATGTCAGCAAGAAAGTGAAGACAGCCCAAATTAAGCTAGCTATCTACCATCTGGAACAAGTCAGCCAGAATGAGGCTTTACAGACACTACAGCCACAGCAGAGAAACCTCATGCTGCCTCCCTGCCCTGTGCCATGCCACAGCACTATAATTCAAGGGGATCTTGATGGTGTTGCCAACCAGCATCAGCAAGACACTCCTGCAGCCCTGAGTGTTCCCACCTCATGGTTCACCAGCTGCAAGTCACCCATCCACAGACAGGGATAAAAAGGAGCAGGTTGCCAGCGAGGCTGAATCCCTCTGAAGGCACTAAAAAAGCTGAGGGTTTTTCATAGAAACATCTTTACACCATTCACAAAGCAGACAGACAGCAATACTGTTCCCTTCCTCCTCCGGACCCTCCGAGCGCTCTCACCTCCAAAGGCAGCTCAGGCAGACACCATCACCCTAAAACAAGAATGGGGATCTCCAGCAGGAGACAAGCCTGAGAACTTGGCACAGCAGGGAGGGATCTTCTCCCAATTACAGGCAATGACACCTAACACTAGGCTTGTCCAACAAGTTTCTTCTGCAGGGACCTATTTTCCAAACACCTCTATTACTGAGGCAGGAATACCTGGGGAATAAAATAAATAGTTTCATTGGTGCAACTGGGAATATATTATAAAGGCAACGAGGCCACAGCACAGCTCTTTGGATGCACCAGGTTCCTGAACCGTTTTAGCACAGCTTCCACCCCGGGGCTGGATCCTGGCAAGAGGCTGAGAATCTGTGCCAGCACAGAGAGTAGGGAGCTCGCGTGCAATTCGCAGCTTGCTAAGAAACCTAACAGGAAAGCAGGGTCAGCACCAGACCCCCAACTCCTGCCACGAGCCCAGCCCTGGCACACAACATGTTCCTGGCAGACCCTCTGAGCCCCCTCTGGGTGCCCCCTTCACAAGCCCACGCAGCACTTGCATGGCTCCTAGCTGTATTTTAGCTCACAGCTCCCAGCCTCCAAAAGGCTGGGCAACCTTTCCCACCAGATCCAGCTCAGATTACACCGAGAACTTCAATTCCTGTAGTCACCTCAGCTTTCCTTACTCTTTTTATACAAGCTGTGATGATTTCCTTAATGCAGCTTACTTGGCAGGGAGGTGCTCCTTAGCAGGAAAAGTCATGTTTTAGGCCAGGCACAGAACTTAATTTCTGAAGGCTACAATTTTATCACCTTGGGTAAAAGCAGCAACGTTGTCTGTGTGAGGGATGTCTAGAAGGGAAAAGCTGCAAAGGAGAAAGGACCTGGAAAAGCAACTAACTCCATGGCATTCAGAATAAGGAACAGCCACACAACTGGCCTTTATTTTCTTGTGCTTTTACCTGTCATCAGGCAGGAACACCTACTGAGGCAACTGAAGTAACAAAGCCTACCTGAGTTGGGGGAAATCCAGGACTTAACTTCTCAGCAAAATGCATGGGCACAGCCAAACCTGTCACTTGAAAACTGCTGTGGCTACACACCCACCTGACTTGAATGCTATAAGCAGGCCTGGCAATGACTAAGAGGTTTGGTATCACGAACTAATACTAGTTGTGGCCTCGACTAAAGCTCAGAGATGACTTTCACCCTTCACGCCTCCATCTTCTGCCTCCTTCACCAGGACTCATGCTCCCTACCAGGCTTTCCACCAAGACGCAAACAACTTCTAAGCAGCTGGCCTCAAAACAGAGCTCACTGTATGTCCCCCACTTCAGTCTCCAGTGTATTTCTGTGGTCTCCAAGCAAACACATGCGCAGTTTTGGACATCTGAGTGTGTGTGCATTTGTGTGGAAGGCTGTTCACCCAGCCAGGCTCCCAAGCACTGGCAAGAGCCAAGAGATCACGTAGTCATGCATAGTTCAAAGGCAGCTTCGAGAGTAGCACTTCCCCAGTCCCCCTGGAAATCCAGAGAACAAGACGCTGCCTTTGCTGTGGGGTTAAGCTCAACTGAAATTGTCTGTACACAAATGCAAGCCAACAGAACAACTTTTTACTGAAACCGATGCAACCTCCCTAACAACTACGCATTTTACACTGGGCACTGTACTACAGAAATCGCTAAAGCCTGTAATAAAGGCAAACGTCAGGCTTAATCTAAAAAGCTAAGTCACAGGTGATAACCCACTAGGAAAAGAACGACAGAGCACAAACGGGCAGTACAAGCTTTATAATCTGTTGTGCAGACCAGACACCCAGCCTGGAGAAAGCCTTTCCTCAGCAGCACAGCACTGGCAAACGGCAATTTCCCATCATCAAGGATTTCAAGCAGATTTATTAGTTTAATCCTAATAATGCAAATAAAGCCAGATGCAAAACTGACATAAGCCACTACATGTAGAAAAACCTGCCCGTGACCCCCCTTCATGAATCACTCATAGTAAAGCACAAACCTGTACAGTTACCCTTTCTCCCCCCCCCCCCATCCTCTGGAAACTGAGCCAGCTCGGTGCTACCAGGCTGGGTGTGCGAGGGGAACAAGGCTGGCACAGGTGCCATTTCGGTAGCCGATTTCTCTCCCAATAAAAGTGCTTCTGCACTTGTACCCAGCTGGGGGTCCTATCATCTGAGACCAAACTCAATGTCTGCATGCAGGGATATACCTTCAGGGGTTGGACTTTCTTCTGTCTTAAAATTCAATCCCTAACAGAGAGGCTGCAAGTCCCCCTGCTAACAGCAAGGCTCAAGTGATGCATCCAAGTCACACTGCATCGCTCTTTTCCTCATCCCACTCCCTGGGGTCAGACTACCACCGGTTAGGATGCTGCTCACAAAGTCAAATGCTAGGACACTGATTACTGTCAGCTAAAGGATTCCCAGTGGGCTGGCATAAGCAAGGAGAGAGCAAAGCCTCTCATGGCCCAAGCAGCTGCTTGCTCAAGGCCAAATGGAACTCCCTGCCACTGCGGAGCACCCAGGAGGCTCAGGTGCTCTGGGCGTGAAGCGCAGTACCGTGGCATTGCTACGCCAGACCTGGTAGACACCAACCATCATTAGAGGGTGTGCTTGCTCTGGGCAGTTTCATATTTTACAGCCTGCAATCTGTTTGCACATACCTCAAACTCAGCAGTGTTAGTGAATACCCCCAGCAAGTTTCCAAGAAGTGTATCTAGATTTCAGGGGAGGAAGCTCATTCTTTAAGAGATGAGATTAATCCCACGTTCAACTTCCCACAAACAGCGGTTATGCATCAGCAGTCACGAAAAGAAAAAACGCCACACTAAATTCCTGGGGCTGGGAAGGGAGAAATCTCTTCAAGACTGTCCAACATGAAATGAAAAATAAATAAATAAAACATCAGGGTACCACACTTCCCCTCATGCAAGTAGGTTCAGATGCTACCAGGCTCTGGTATGTTTTCATAAGCTTATCTTTTCTTGGTGAACAATTTTAATTTTTGCTCTAGAAAAAGCAACATAGATTCCCCAAAACAAAAAACCGCAGGAGAACAGTGCAAAAATGTACAGCATAAGGAAGTAAGCGAAAGAAAAATATTTTTCTTTTCACTGTTGCTAAGTTTTATTAACACTAAGTATTATTTTGAACAACTACATGTAGAAAACAAAAACTCCTAAAGGAAAATACTAACTTTTTTTTTTTAAACAAACTTACATAAGCGGCTAAATTCCAGACACTAATTAAATGCATCCTGTAACCATAAAATCCTGTTCGTTCTTGTAAATAATTCTGAGACCTTGATCCAAAACCTGCTATCAACTTTAGGGGGCACAATGCTCCAGCCATACAAAGTATATCCCATCAGGAAAACAAAACCACACACACACACAAAAAAGGCAAAAAATCCCCTAAAACCTCAGGAAGCATATTGCACACTAACCTGACAAAAACCACAAAGGTTTTCCAGTACTAAGAGTCCCATGGTCAGCAAGTCTGTTCTCAGAAAACAGTCCTAGGGTACACTGGCAGGAAAGGAAATGGCTCTGTCTTATGAGGGGAAATTCAAGAATAAGCCCACAGGTCAGCAAGGGGGATCAGCCCCTGCTGTGTACTCCAAGAATATGTCCAATATCATCCATGCAGCAAGCTGATGAAAGACGTTGCACTCATGTATTTAATGGCACAGAAGAGCAAACTGATTTATAAACTTGAGTGGGAAGCAGCCATGTATTAAGACCACTATAGACAGTTAATCCAAGTAATTCACTTAATGACAAATAACTGTTTAACAGACACAGCTATGCCCTGCATAGTTTCCATGACTATTCTAAGATCCCTCTGATAAAACAACGCACGCCTGTAACTTGGCAGCAGGTTCATCATCAATGCCTGTAATCCTATGCGCTAGATGAGTGATTTGCCATTTTCCAGGTGCTTAGGAGGAAGCGGGTCTGATGGCCTTTGGCCAGCACTCAGGAGCAATGTAAATTAGCAGGCGGAGTTCTCATTTGGTAACTCACTGATCTGTGGACATCAGACAGAAGTCCCCTTAGAATCTGTCACAAAATATAACATACAGCTTTAACACTTTTTGACCTGATCAAAGCACAGAGACTTGCATCTCTAAAATGAAGGAAACTTACTTTCTAGTCATTGGATTTTTTTCCCCACACCTATTACCATCAGTAAGGGGGTTTTGTGTTTGGTTCCCCCCACGCCCAGCGGTTCCAGAAATAGCCTCCCTATAGCTATTTTTTCAAAAGTTCTCTGTCCCAACACAGTCCCTGGCAGAGCTGTGTGTTCAGTGATCTCATGGTATATGTCAAAGCTGCAGAACATTTGAGGATTATGTTGCATTTCAACTTGTCCACCAGAAAGACTGACATGTGTAACAAGAGAGGCAGTCAGCAGTCATTTACACACATAGTAGGAGCAACACCTGGCCTGGAAATGAGAGGGGAGATGCTTTCATGGCAGGCAAGGGATAAGCTCCATGAGGACAGCGAACAAGTTACCTGAGGCTTCTGAAAGCAGCGGCTGCCAGCGCAGCCAGGTCCGCACAGCCCCCCGGTATCCTGTAACTGGGAGGAGCGGTGCGCCTCGCTGAGCGCACCAATGGTGGACCCAGCTTATTTTGCCAAAACTACGGGGGTAGCTGCAAATGTCATTTTTTCTCCTATGGAACGGGACGTTTACTGGCAATGCTCCGCTGGCCATAAACACTTAATCATGCTTCCCAGCACCACGGCTCTGCCAGGAAGAAGCCTGCAGTAAAAATGTGGTTTGGTTATCAGCCTCTTTCAGAAGAAAGAGAAGACCCTGTGTGTTACAGCCAACACTTATTTAAAAGATTACGTGCTTTATGTGGGAACACAGGGTCTTTAACCAGAGAACAGTAAACTTGCATTTGAGCTGGTCACTGACCCCCCCATATGGGCAATGCAGAGGTTCCCACCGCTTCAGCAGTGAGCTCGCACCACCGGAACGGCCTCTGCAGAGCTCCAGCAGCCCTAGGGTAAGGTGGGCAGCACTCTGCACTGGTCGCTTCCCTACGGGCAACAACTACAGGGTGAGCTTCAACGTAGCCAAGTACCTCCTCTCAAGCAATAACATCCTTCCAGCCCCTGCAGGTCTTCGAAGAGTTTCTGGTTGGCCGGCTTCCATATCTGATGCAACAGCGCAACCTCCACGAACAAACCTGACACAGGAGTTTAATCCTCCTGTCTGAAGGCCGTGCCTCCTCCATCCAGTAGGTCAGGCAATAAACCACAAAATGTTCCTGGGCTCTAACACCACCAAAATATCCCTGCAAAAGACAACCGCACCAGCTGCTCGGATGCAAGCACCACTCTATCGTGTGACCACATCTGGAGGCATAAGGTGCAAAGACACACCAGGTAATACAGATTAACTACAGCAAGTCTCCTTGTAGCCTTCTGTAATTATTCTCAAAGAAACAAAGGTTCTCACAGCTAAATGGTGCGCATGCACTTTTGCAAAGAGAGAGAGACACTGAGGGCTTGCAAAGGGGTAGCTATCACCTAAGGTGCTCCTCAGGTGTGATGATACACTTTGTCATTAAAACCAACATGAGGGGAAAACACCAGATTTCAAAGGTGTTTTCAGCCCTGCCACAGAGCAGCTGGATAAGCAGAGAGCAAACCAACCACAATTAGTGGGAGGCAGGCACTGACCCTGCCCTACACACTGTCAAAGGCTTCCCATCCACATACCAAGGCTCCCAAATACCTTTGTGAGGCGGACCTTTGGCTTCTGGTATCTTGGTCCTGCTCAGCCTGCAGTGTCGCGACAGCTTTAATTAAAAGCAGGAGGCTGAAAAGCTGGAAACAGGCAGGGGAGTGCTGCTGGGTTCACATCTGGCTCGCAAGTTTAGTGCTGAAATAAGGCTTCCATTTCTTAGCTGCAGAAAAGGCACCCAACACCGAGCTCCAAAGCCAGATAACGGGTCTATAATGGTACCAAACTGCCTCAGAGCTGTGAGATGAAGCAACCTGGCATTTGCCCAGACACTCCAAGTACTTGAAACAAGGGAATTGTCTTCCCAAATGACAGAGATATTGCAAAGTCTGCTTGGGAAAAGCCGGTAGGTAAAAACATGTCCCTGCATTGCTTCCCACTTCTTGTTTGATGCATGAAGAATACTCATATTTAATAGATTTCTGCTTCCTTCAGAACACCCTGCCTAGAGCCCAGTGCTGCTCTGCAGAAGGGCCAGTCTTTAGGAACTAAGTGTGACACTTCCAAACATTACCCTGAGCTAATCCAATGTTATTTTTCCTGCAGCAGGCCGCTGCTCACAAGGCCATTGACAGAGATTTGCAAACCTCTGGCATTCACCCACGAGCATAAATTATTCCATATGCAGGCTCCTGCAACATCCATTAGCTGTCAATGGAGCCCTGCTAAAAGGTTGAACTGGAAAGTATCCACCCCCACAGATGAATGAATGTTGGCCACCACATTCTTTGACTGTCCACCCGTCATGCTTGTGCTTTAAAGGAAAGCAAAAGCAGTCAGATTCAGACTTAGTTTTAATTTCTGCCCTCCTGTCAAGACCTGTGCTGTAGCAATCCATGCCACTGCTTGTAACAGACTAGCGTTAAATTAAACCCACACTTCTAATGTTATTCCTTGATACACCCCAAAAGTGAACAGAACACATTTTCTAGCGTACTACCCATCTGAATAGTCCAGCTGCTCAGACTTCTCCCAGACAGTCAAGCTAAACACATACCTGGTAGAATTCAAAGTATTGTAACCTTATGAGTATAGACAATACATATTGCACTCCACTTTGCTGAAATACATAGCTCAGGGACAACTTTCAGAAGGGAAGAATGGAACATTTTGCAAGGCTGTTTCTCTGAATAATAAGCAAGAGGATTTGCCATTAGCTTGCATGTCCTGCAGTTACTTTATGCTGTAGCTTTGTATACTCACATTACTCAGCTTTCTCATCCTCTTTTCCTCCTAAGAGGTGTCACTCCGAAGAAGCATGAACTAGTGCCCAGGTGTGCCAGCCACCTCTCATCCCACTGCCTTGGCAGGAGAGCACAGAGGCAGCTCACGACAGGCTGCTTGCCCGCAGCAAGATTTGCAAAGGCAGACCGCCAGGCCAGCGCATGGCCCCATTAGCTAGGGTCCCACGCAGGTCACAGGCTGCCCATACCAGATCCCATTTTCTAGGCTCAATCTCAATTCCTTTTTTTTAATGGAAGCACCAGGATAAGAGGCAGAGCACATCAGGTATCCCTCTGCAAGTAAAGCACTGAACTGTTTAGCTTGGCCAGCTAACTATGCCAGCACATACCACATAACAGCTAAGCACGAGTCCACTGTGGAGCAAGAACAACTGTGACAGATGAGCAGGGGTCCTGCCGAGTGAGCAGGCTCCACTGCACTGTGCTTTGTCTCTCTGCAGCAGCAAGGCTTTAAAGACCTGACAGGGCAGGTAAATCCTGTCACAATTTTATGGAACCAAACCTAAGGATTTGGGAAGACAAACATACCCAAAGGCAAATTCAGCCGGCTCCAAGCGTTTCCTGCAGAGGACTAGGCAAGATAAGTTCACACGAAGGAGCTCCCTGCTCTGACATGCTCTACAACTCCAAGCGCTGCAGACCTGTCTATCCCAAAATTGGGGCACGATTCTCATGTGCGGTGCACGTTTTTGCCCTTGGCTCAAGTTATTTAACGTGAGATACCAAAGCAAGTGATCTGCTGCCGCGTATTCCTTATTAACACCACAAAGGCTGGAGATGCAGCAGTCTCCACCTCTGCACTGCTCAAAGAGGTAGGTAACGCATGAAGCCACAAGCAGCGCTGCATGGGTTGTTTATACCCCAGAGCAGCTGAGGTCTGACAGGTAAATAACTGCTCTGGGAACTTTGTAAGCCTTCAAAGAGGAAGGCTAATATCCAGCTCTTCCTCCCCTCCCTGACTGTCCAGGAGAAAGAGCTGTGTTTGTACGTGCAGCGCTAAGGCTCCCATTCTGCACACCGCAGTAGCAATGCGGCACAAGAGCCCGGTCCCATAGCGGGCCAGCACATGCTGACCCCAGGAGTGTCAGTGCAGGCGGGAGAGCAGCCCTTCCTTGGGCGCATGATGTTTTTACTCACATCTCTTTGGGCCACTCGGTAGCCCCTAAGGGTGCAAACTGGAGGGTAAACCTCAAGAGCAGACTTGCATGGTCTTCCTACTTCAACAGAAGCCAGGAGGACGGCACCCATCCAACCATCTCCATCCTCCTTACCAGCACTGAGTGCTACTGAACCAGAGATGCTGGGCCATGACCCTCCTCTGCAAGGCACTGCATCAAACCACAAATGCCAGGTCCCCTGCCCTGAACAGGTTTCAATTGCCAAGATATTTCAGCACACACAGTCCAGAAAAAGACCCATTTACCACAATTAGCGTGGATGAGGACAGCATCTGCACGCTCTTCTCTTGGGACCACTTACTATGTGTTTTACATAGGGACCAACCACCTAGTTCGTGCCAGAAACATCAACCATTTTTTTAGCCTGTGTGAACTTTATACTTCCCTTCATTGGATGTAAGCTGTATCACAGTTATGCTGCCCGGATTTATACTTTTAGCTTTCTGGCTCATCCCACTGGAAGAAATCATCAGGTTGCTTGGTTAGGCTATAAAAAAAAATTACTGCTTTCCTTAGGTTATATCAAAGCCAAGTAATGCACATCCCACAGAAAAAAATGCTTTTCTGAGCTCCGTTCCTGACCAGGCCAAACCTGGGGGGAAATGTAGCTGTGTTCAGCAACAGACAGTAGCCACACATACTACAATTTCAAATAATGTTTTTGTTTAAACAACAAAACCAAAACACCTCTGGCTTTGATGTGTAAGTGGTTCTGGCCTACAACAGAGAAACTCACCATATGTCTTAGGAATGCTCTACGTGAAAATTGCCCTCAATTGCATTTACATAAACCCTGAGAAACAAGGTCAGCAGAGTTATCCACACTGCTCACTTTTAAACCTTTCTTCCTTATTGGAATTACTTGTTAAATCTCCTTGGAAACATAACTTGCATGTTACCCTATTTGAATAGCTATTTTTCTGAAAGTGTTTTTAATCAAAAGCATTAGTCTGGCAATGCTTCTGCGCCACAAGATCCCACTAGATTTTGCGCAGTAGAGCTAGGTTTGCAAAGGTGACTGTGGCTGTGCTATTAATTCATTCATCACAGCTTTGCACCTTACAAAAGAAAGAAGGGAATTAACACGTGCTTTACAGACAGAGAAAACAAAGGCATAGCAAAATGAAGTTATGTGCCCAAGACCACCCAGCAAATCAGGAGCTGGAACACTTGCAGCATGCCAGCCACACAAGCCCTAATCCCAAGTGGCTCTTGTAATTAATGGTCTAATAATGAATAATTGCATAACTCCAAATGCTGACTGGCAAAAGTGATTTCCAGCAGGATGAACATTCAGCTACCTGGAAACACAAAGCCCAAAGTCCCGACACTACTACTTTTTGGCATTTATATATCAGAAACCAAACTAAAACGTTCTAATTGTCCAGTGACCATCAGCTGTGCATTCCAGAAGCTAAGGCATTTCTTTGAGAAGTTGTTTATTTTCAACTTTCAGTCCAGCTTCTTTGTAATTCAGAGCATCAGGACGGGTTTACCACTGCCTCGCTGAAGAGCTGCTCAGGGCCAAAGCAGACACTTACATGCAGGTTCTCCCCAGCACAAAGCACGTCCCAGATCTGGTGCCACTTTCCACCTCCACTGGACACCACAGACTTGTGCTGCAATCACCAAACTCTGCCCTTCTCCACAAGACTAAGCCAGGACTACGAGAAGGACGGGAGCGCTCTGGAAGAGCTAACTCAAAGCCGGGAAGAAGAGCTGCCTCAGGACTCTGGCCAGGGACTCATTTCATGATTTCCAAAATGGGTCCGACACAGCAGAAACATATCTCGCAGGTGCAGAGGCTGGTGCAGAGGCAGCACCCTCCGGCCCTTCTTGTAGCGGGTCCCTATGGGGACTCATCGCACATCAGCCTTGACACCGACCAAGGGAGCACCCTCAGGCCCCCGACAGCCTGCTCCCCAAAGATGCTCAGCACCTCTCACCCTCGCAGGGGCTCGGAGGACTGACTAGCACCACGCACCTTCTCAAAAGCAGACTGCAGGCTCAGAAATCCTGATGACTAACCAACCTCCAAAGACAGATTTGAGGGGGCAGGGGGAGAAAAAAACCCCAATAAATTAGGTCAAACGCTCCTGGAAAATGCCAATTACTTTATATATAGCAAATTGCATTCGGATGTCATTTAATCTCAGCTTGCCGTTGTCAGATACTAGCTGAAATTCCTTGCTTTGCTTCGGCTGCCATATTAAAGTGCCATGTATTCAATATTAATGAGACAGATGAAACAGAATGAGACTAGGTTGGCATTTTCTGTGATAAAAGACATTTTGTGGCAGAAAAGCATTCATTTAGAAATATTAAGGAATCTTCTTGGCTTGGAAATTACATACAATATACACTAAACGAATGAAACTGTTTTCAAATGTAATTAAAAATCTTCATCTTCTGATTCTATAAGCTAACAAAGGCGTAATCATTGATTCATTGTTTCTTCTGTTAAAAACAACCACCGTGGTGAGTTACCTGGCCACAGCTAGGGAAAGCTTTACAGATAAAATTGCTGACACAGGATGTAAAAAATTACTTCCCCCCCTCAGTATCTACACCCTCACACTTATACACAGACACAAAATTTTAGAGCGCAGAACTCTGTGACTGACCAAGAAAGAAAAGGCACAATGAGGCCTGCCGTGGCTCAACCTGGACATGAAACAGATTTGGGGGAGGAAAAAGCAGCAGCCAACGGATGTGGTGGTTTAGGGGTGTGATTTACCACTAGAGCAAGTCACCAGACGATCCAGCAAAATCCCTTCTCCTCTTGGGGTCTTGACGTGAAGATTTGAGGACTGTGCATGTGTTCAGCCCCAGATGGCTGCATTAAGCCTTGTAATCACTGCTAGCATTTACAGCTAGCAATATACCTGCTCACAGTATGACGACCTAATCTTTTAGCCGTAAAAGCTGAGAATAAATAAGAACCATTTCCAGTTCTTTAATTCAGCAATTTCTGAAAATATCAGTCTTGACATCTCAAACTAGGAACAAAGACTATTGAAATATCATTAGCCATGCTGTTTCTAAGTTCATTCTGCAGATATCCAAGAAATTTCATTCTACCGATTAAAACAAAAGGAGACAAAGGAGAAAAGAAAAATCTTTAATCATATGAATCAGCAAGAAAAGGAAAATCCAACTACATTTATGCACAACCTCTTTATTGGCAACCCTGTACATTTCCTACACACATCTGGAGGATGTGGGGTAATCCATGTTATTGCAGAGAGATGCCAAGAACGAGTGTCAACGATAACCAGATACTTTCACCTTTCCAGGTTGCAAATTTCTTATTTCCAAGCTAGGCTGTTGCCTGCCAAATTTTGTCCTGGAAATATAAAGCCAGGACCGTCACTCTGCTCTTCTTCATTCATCTGAAAGCTGCCAAAAGCTCCTAGGCTGACTCAGATTGGAGGAGATGGGTTTTCACAGGGGCTGAAAGGAGATAATTTGTGTGCTTCGAAAGGCAAAGACTTGGCTGTGGTTACAAGTGGGAACATCTATCTGAAAGAATAAAAGCAGACTTGCCATTCCACCTCTACTACAGTTTGTGCTCTTGTACTTCACTGCGAATCAGTCACCGTGCTGCCCTGCAGAGGGAAATACAAGCTCGCACTGTCACTGAGCAAGCCAAGCAAGTCGTCTACCAAACTTGTTCCTCTCCCACCTTAGTTTTCTTTACAGATAAAACCAGAGGCTGCCACCACCAGACTGTCAGAAACTTAATTCAAGCCATGTTAATGTGCTTAAGCAAAGCATTTCGCACACTCGGTGCATTCAGCACGTCTGGCAAAGAGATTCTGTTGAGTCTGTTGCTTACACAGGACATCGTACTTCACTTTGCACCCAGTTAACCTCCTGGCAAAACACCTCGACTTTGCACAACACCTTCAGATCCACAGATGGCCCCAAACAGTCCTGCAAATCATTTACAAACATCCCTCTCCGGATTTGAAACACCATTTCTCCCCTTCCATTTCCATCACATGAAGAGATTAATATGATTTCTGAATTAAATACACAAGATGCATGCAGATTTCCAGAAACAATTCGTATTATAACTACTGCTGTGCACAGGAATCAGTTCTCAGGAGCTGCTGGCAAAGCAGGCAACATCTGTGGCAAACCCAAAATGTTTGTAAAACAAGTCTTTTTCTATTAGCTTGTGCCAAGTATTCATGACCAGATCTGGTAAAGAAATAACCCGCAATTGCAGTACTTCAATAACATATTTCCAGCAGCTAGATCCCATCTGAAAATAAATCTGGGATGCAGAAACGGTAACAGAAAATCCAATTAGATAATAGAATCATCTAAAGAGCAATAAGCCGAGATGGAAAAAATAAACAAACAAAGAAAAAGAAAACCAGTAGTAGCCTGCTCTTTGCCATCACCTTATCTGGGATGCTACTAAAGGAAACAAAAGGCTAAGCCTGCAAGAAAAAGATTCAGCTCCTCCATATTTTCAGCAACTTCAAAAGCTCTAATTGCACATTCAGATCCTAAGGCTACTTAGCCACTTTTCTAAACATGAGCACGATCTGGTTTTTTTTTTAAATAAGGAGTCCCAAAGATAGCTCAAAACTTATAAATTGCAGACCTCAGCAAAATAATTGTACTACTAGTGAAATGGCAGTAACAGCCTTTGGACTACATTGCATGCCAACAGTGGGTATCAGTTATATTGGACGAGCAGAGAGCGCAGCCACAGCAAGAAAGCTTGTGGAAGGGCTGGGTATCACTAATGGAAAACCACAGCGAGCTTCTCCTCCTCATGGCTCTTTCTCCACCACCTCATGCAAGGCCAAGTGGGCCTTGCCTACACCCACATCAATCACCTGCCCGAGCTGTGGATGAAAAAAGCTCTGGGGCTGCCTGCAGGTCCTGGCCCACATGCATCTAAACCAGGCACCATGGCGTAGAGGAGGGAGAAAGGCATCCAGATGTAATGACGTAGCCAAGAAAGCGCATCTCTTATTCCTCTCTCACTGAATGCATCACATAGCAGGATGCAAACTAGCACTTATAGGGAGAAAGAAGAACATTTGGGGTAAATTCTTGTTACTGCTGCTCTTAGCTAAGACAGCCAGACCCTGAACTTGGTTTTCTGTCTCTCATCTGGAGCATTCTCCACCAGTATTAATGCTGAATGCTAACAGCACCGCAGTGTTTGTCTGAACCTTTATTACGCATCACTTATTACAGTAGGCTGGAGAGCTGTTCACAGAGCTGGAAGCGAAGGCAGCTAGATAGTGTACCTAAAAAAAACTTGAGGTACTACATGGGGCTTTTTTTGGTTCTTTTTAAATCACCTGGTTGCACCCAACTGTTTTTAGTTGAAACTGCTTCAGTATCTTTTCCTCCAAGAGCCACTGTAGCTTATAGGACTGAAGCCTAGAGCCAAACCAAGCCAACAAAGCAGCTGGACAAGACAAAACCATTTGCCAAGCCAACAGAAGACCCTGTCCCCTTGGCCCCTCTCCTGCCAATCAAGCCACAAGCGACCGAGCAGCCTCGTGTCCGTGTTCTCGGCATTACCTCGAGATGAAGAGGCATACCAAGGGCACAACAGAAGCGACAACCCTCATATTGCTCCAGAACAGGCAGCTAGCCAGTAAAGCAATCTCTCTCAGGGGCTGCAGGGGTGGGAAGGGGACATATAAAACATGCCTTAGCTCTTGAGTAAATATTTTACTTCTCAGATTCATGCTGCTTACTTAATCAATCCCCATCATTATTTCAGAGGCCCTACTCAGGCACTAAAATTGATTCCCCGTGATCTCATCCACACAAAATAAGGATTTTCCAAGTATCCCCATCAGATCCTGACTCCAGGTCAGCTCGCTTCATGCTGGAAAAGCTAGACGCCCTGAGCTTGTGGTGGGCTGGACACATAACCTGCCCCATGACTGAGGCTGTGCTGAAAACAAGGCAAGGAGGAGACAGGTTCCCACCATTGTTAACAGCAACAGGAGAAACAAGAATTGTCTGAAAGAATTTCCTACTGCAAACAAGGCACTGAGGTGAATAAAGGAAATGAAGAGTTCACAAAATAAAATGCAGTCCCGCATGCACCGCCCTGGTCTGCTTCTCTGGCACAGGCAGCTGAGCCAGGCCCAAAAAGCCACACTTTGCAGTGGAAAGCAGGCAAGGAAGCCAAAGCCCATGCCCCAGCCCATCTCAGCTGCCCCAGCAGTGCCACCCAAGCCCACAACATCACCACATTCACCGGGAGGAGAGTCCACAGCCCCGCGATGCTCCCTGGAGAATACCCGACAGCAGAGACAGCTCAGCCTTGCAGTTAACTTGGAAAACGACAAGCTGCAAAGTAGCCAGAGCACTGCTGACCTGCGCCTGGAGTCTGACAATCCACTCCTTGACCCGAGGTCTATCCCCAACCGCCTCGTCCCCCAACCTCTCTCAGTTTCACCTCTCCACCCGCAATAGCTCTTCTCCTACCCAGTCGCATGTTTGTCGGTGAAGACGGTCAGACGCTCAGCTAGCAAGAGCACAGAAACACTCACAGTGACAAGGATGTATCCCGGTTCTTAGTGCTCATCTCATCGCCTAATATCAGCGGTCATGGTGGCTCTGCTCCCCCCGCCAACACGCATGAATGTGGTTTTCCAAAGGCGCTGACCCCAGTGGGTGTTGGTAGATCTGCTGCTCAGAGAAGGTAAAGCATGTAAAGTCTTCAGCTCCATTAGCCCTGCTCTACCTTCTTGTCTCTCTCTTTCATTCCCTCCCCTCCATGGAAACTGGCAGTCTCTCATTATCAAGTATTTTTAAAACAGATGGAACAATACACTGTGCTGCTTTAATCTCTCAGATAACGTTTTCCATGGTTCCCATGCAAAATTTGTGTTCCAGCTTCATTTTCCATCAATTTTTGTTTGACTTGGACAGGAGCATACATTAGTGTATACATATGAGTAAAAGTTACTTTTGCTCCTTTAACTAGACCAAGCTATGATTCCGTAAACATTTAGGATAAAAAAAAAAAATTAAAAAATAAAGAGAAGGGTAGGGAGGCCAGAGCCCTCTTCCATGCTCTGAACTACTGAGAAACGATCCAGCACTGGTCAAGATGCTGGGAATTAACCCGAGGAGGAGGAAGAGGGTCCCCTATCTAGCACATCTCAACCACTTCCAGGCTGCAAGTGGCTTATCTCACACTGAGCCCAGATGACCATATGCATCCTTCCACCCTGATGTATGTTTCAACACATGCATGGCTTTCATCAGCTGAGAGATCCCATGGCAGCTCCCAGCACCAATCCTGCCAAAACTTTGCTTATGCATGCCTTTACATTTACATTCCAAAATCAGTCTCTATTAAGTCAAATGAAATTACAGGCAGCGCATTACACATGTGCCTTCACATCTGTGGGATCAGGGCCCTAAAATGAAAGCCGCCCATCCTACCAAAACACACCCTGCTCAGCTACAATTAAACACAGACACTTCAGAGCAGTTTGCTGAAGTTATTTTTTATGCATGCTTTTACAATTAACATAATGTTATATCCTGCCAGGATGTAAAAGGTTGTGACTCAGGAATGTTATCATAGTTTTAAGTCAAACTGACTCGCTTTTCGTTTCATTCCTTTTCTTTTCTCTCCTCCTTGCTTTAAGTCTACTCGCATGCTCCCTCCAACAAGATGCATACCACTTTGGGCCCTTATAAAATATGATTATTATGTTGAAAGCTTGATAGGCAAACATTCATCAGCGTTGCCTTGCTCTACCATATAATTAGGTATTTCTTCAAACTCCCTACCGCCCCCCCCAGCAACACAACAGCAGCATGCAAAGTGGTAGCAGAGAGGATTAGATAAGAAGGTATACAAGACGAAACGCCCCCAACATCTACTGAATACCAGCCCACTGTCCTTTCTTCTCTTATCACCCCAAGATAAAACAACTCTCTTCTCCAAAAAGCACCGATTCTGGAGGATGAACGGTCTGCCCACCAGCTGCTTACGAGGAAGCCGAGTGCCCTCATCCTTTCCTCTCCCACACGCACATGCTTCTCACGCTGAAGGATGCTTTATTCTGCAGTCAGTCCCACGGGACTGGACTCACTGGCACACACATTAGAATTTAGTTTAACTGGTGCAAAACCCTCTGTCAATGCTGTTTTGGGATTGCCTGTGGACTTCAATTAACCAAAACCATGAGACCCTGAGTAGTGGCATCAGTTTAATAGAATGCCAGAAAAATAAAGCAAAACAGATACGCAAGAACAAACAGCAATCACGTCTTGCAATAAGCCACGTTCCTGAGCCTATGAGTGTCGTGACATTGCTACTTTACACAAAGCAAAACAGCTCTGCTTGGCAGTACCCTTCAGCCTGCCCTAAAAACCCGCTGAAGTGGTGATCTCAGTGCATCTTCTTACACTGAAAGACCAACTTCCAAGCATGCTTTAGACCGTAAGATCAAGGAACCGTTTCAGAAGAAGCTTTACAAACAGCTGGTATAATTTATAGGTATTCTGTTAACAAACATCAGCTCTTATTTTGCTTAGTAGCATAACTTCCCCACCTCCAGGAACACCATTAACCCCGTCTTCATACATTTGCTTTGCCACATCACAGGAACCGTATAGCCCCGCAGATCCATAAAGGCATAATAAATGCTAAAAGAAACTGTCTCATCCTGGTAACATCTTGAACACAGACCATCTTCTTATTATGAGAAGGAGCCGCATTTGAGTCCTCCGCTCATGGGCAACATCTGTTTTACTCGCAAGCACTAAAAAAGTCACCGGGAAGTCGGTCAAGTCTCTCTCCCTCCCCCGGCCGACGATGCACAAAAGTGCATTCAGTCTGGTCATGGTGGAGTTTCATTCACGTTTCTACAAGCTGGATGCGAGATTTATTTTTTTTTTTTCGGGAACAGCATCTGTTAGTTTTTGTGGGTTAGGTTTTGTGGTTTGGTTTTTTATTTTTTTCCTTTCTCTCCGTAACGGGGAAATCTTTTGTCTTTCTCAACATGGATGTAAGAAACTCCCGGCCAACCCATCCCCAGAAAAAACGGGTCACGCTGCAAGCCGCAAACCACTCGTGCTCCTCGGAAGCCTTTCACGCCGGGATTTCCATGACCGTTGCCCGCCGCAGCCGAGTGCGGAAAGCCTCCCCCCAGGGGCTGCGGGCACTTCCCCGGCCGCCCACCCCGTACGAAGCGCAGCCCGCCCCGCTCCCACCTCTTCCCATCCATGGGAATCGCCGCGGCAGAAACGGCCGCGGCAAGACGCTAACGGCGGCCCCAGCCCCGGCGGGCAGCAGCCCGGGGACCACCCCCGGCGTCTCCCCGCTGCCCCGTGCGGTTCAACGCCAAGGGCTCCGGGGGGAGCCGCCCGCCGCCGGGCCCGGCCCCGCTACAACAAAGAGCCGCGGCCCCAAACCGCGGCGAAAAAGTTTTGCGCGGGTCCCCCCGGCCCCGGGAAGGGGCACAGCCGGCGGCGCCCCGGCACGCCGCCCCGGCGAGCCCGCCGTCCCCTCCACCCTCCGCATGACACGCCGGGCGCTGCGCCCCTCGGGTCCCCGGCACGGCATCCCCGGCCCCGCACACCGCCGTACC
>NW_010972920.1:2674210-2679756 GCF_000737465.1 Haliaeetus leucocephalus | reverse complement strand
CCCCGGGGGGCCGCCCCGCGAGCGCGATCGATCCCCAGAGAGAATCGCACTTAACCCTCTCTTGGCGAGCCCTCCGGGAAGGGGCCGCGCTGCTCTGCCCCACAGCCCTACTGGCCGGGGAGGGGGACCTCGGCCTGCTCCCTGCCCGCCGCCCGCTTGTCCCCCTCCCCATCACCTGAAAGGGCCACTCTCTCCGACTCCGGCAGCCCTACAGCGATGGGGGGGATCAGCTGAAAGCAGAGACACCCATCTGCTCCCGGGGCCCTTGCAAAGAGACGGCCCAGCAAAGGACTGGTGAGGTCCTCCTGCCACAAGTTTGGTTAAGAAGAATGGGACTCGGCGAACAGGTATTTATAACAGGGAGTCAGACAGGAGCTCCCACAGCTGGGGCTGTTTGCCAGGAGCAGCCCTAATGCCCTCCTATAACGACACAGAGGGCAAAACCAGGCACCCCATTCCTCTTGTCTCTCTGACCCAACACACTCATGCTCCCTTTTCAAACAAGCTGGGTATACCAAACAACAGACACGGTGGCCAGTTGCTTTCCCACTCCAGTGATTTCCACGGAAGAAGCGAAGCACAGCTGGGTCCTTGCTCCTCCAACTAGCAAAATGCTTAACATCCTGATGTTAAGCATGATACCTCCTTACCTGCAAAGGTGGGACTCCTAAGACTAAATTCAACACATCTGCTCGCAAGCCTTCAACCAAGGCAGCAACGAAGGAAGGTCCCTGCTGGGTCAGCTCCTGCAGCATTTTGCAAGGCATAAAACCCCAAAAGGCTACAGAAGACAAGAGATCCAATTTGCTGCACACGTGAAGGACATGTGAAATTACAGACACATCAGTGCTACTCCTTTATGTGAACATACACAGAATCAAAACAAAAAAGCCAAAAGGATAAAAACTGAGAGCACCTTCTAGAACTAAATGACCCAGTGTAGTAAGCAAATAAACCTCAGTGGTACGCTTACCATTTGTACACCCTTCAACCCAAAGCTTTTACCTTTTCACTCTAAAAGCCATTTTTGTACCACTATAAAGAAACATGTGGCTCTTTGTAGGGATCTACAAAGTCCAGGCGTTGTCTTCCCACAGCTCTTTTTATTGTGTTTTGAAGGACTCGGGAGCTGATATTTGAGACCAGTCACCCATGTCTGATCCCACAACCCCCAGACTGAACAGGAACCAGAGGAAGCAAAGAGCACTACCTGGCACTGGTCCTCACTAGGGGCTGAGGATCTGCACCTGGGGCAGCAGCCCTTAACTGGGCACGGATGCAGCCATCATTAGCAAAGCTGCTAAACCAAAAAATTCTAATGGGGTTTCTACCTGTAAAATTTTGCAAGCATAGTTGACGCGGTGCTTTTATTACGCTAATGTGTTAGGCGTTACTGCTAATATCCTAGGGAGGCTGCTATATTAGACTTATGTTCTTGCCCTTATAGCAAATTCCTCCTGCATGCACAGCTCCAGGTGAGGAGGTGTTGAGCATGCCTGTACTGGGAAATGTGCTCAGACCAGTGCAGCCTCTAGTGGAAACCCGATGATCCTATCTAAAGAGTTGCCCTCATTGCATCTGTGGGTGAGGCAGACACAGCTTCCCCTTGTCTGGATTAC
Organism: Haliaeetus leucocephalus; assembly: GCF_000737465.1. Classification (NCBI taxonomy): domain Eukaryota; kingdom Metazoa; phylum Chordata; class Aves; order Accipitriformes; family Accipitridae; genus Haliaeetus; species Haliaeetus leucocephalus. The sequence goes on along the minus strand of NW_010972920.1, from coordinate 2,678,137 downwards.
AGGCATGCGTGATATTCCTGCATCAGCTTAACTAACGCAAAGACCTTCTGTGTTTGCAAAACCCTAATGTGACTCACCTTGTCCTTCCTTGGCCCAAAGCTTGGCTCAAAGTGGTGGAGTTTTCTCTGTGACACTCATGCATACAGACCTTCCTGGGTATGGCTGTTCATGCTGAAAGAGTAGGGGGGGAAAAACATCACAACAAAGAAATGTTCTGCAATCTCTCTAGATCTCAGCCAGTGTAGTTCCTTGCATTCCTAGCGTTCAGTGGAAGAAGCAGACCCCTCGCTCCACAAAGTTTCGTAACTGCTGCTAACAAATCAGTGCCTGTGCAAAGGCAATTGCCAGTCACTCACTCTAGAGACCCTGCGGGAACCATTTCCATTTTTCCAAAGCTGTTTTGCATCATTTTGCAGATATGGCACATCAATGCTTTAATAACCTTTTGTGTCAGCTGTGGGGCAATTTCTCAGATTATATGGGATGAGAAAATACGCAAGTAGACACAGAACTTGGGTTAACTTACCTGCTGTTTAAAAACAAGCACAGGTATATAGCTCCCTAAAGGCAACATCTTCTTGCACTACAATAGGAAGCTACAGGACTAAGTGGTGGGCTTTTTTTTTTTTTTTAATGTTGAAGTAATGCTTGATCCTGCCTCCATTTTGTGATTAGCACTGCTCACAACTTATTCAAATTTCACCCAAAGAGACCTGCTGTGTCCAGAACTCCCAAAGAGGGCGAGACCAGGGTAAATTCAACAATACTGAGGACTCCTACCCACAACAAACCTGACCGATTTACGGACAGTGTAAATCATTAAAGCATAAAGGGAAACAAGAGTCTCTTTAAACCTCTTAGCGTGAAGCAGGCGATGAAGCAACTCCAGGTAGTAGGGCCGCGCTTTTCCTTGCCTGTATGCAGTGTTACACTCCCTTAATCCCGAAATGTGATTTGCAGCTCAGGCTGTAAGGGGAGAGACGTGTGCCAGCATTTGGTCTGCCTCTGAATCAACGCGAGCTACTCTTTCAGCAGACTTCTGCATGTGCCAACAAAGGGTATCAACAGACAGTCATAACCAAACAGGTTACAACCAACTGCCGTATAATTGTCCGCCATCTGAGCTATCCAGTAAGCAACACGCTCCCAGCCAGTAGTGGCTGTCAAGTGAGATGCATCAGTTCAACCCATTTCACTCAAACAAGCTCAGTGAGGCTTTTCCAACCCCAGCAATGCAAAAGCATCAGCATTCAATGCTGGTCTCAGTCCTGCAGGTACTTCAGCAGTCACTTAGTGTTACCTGAGTGTGTTCCACTAACTTCAAGAAAAAAGTTTACAGAGTGAGGGCTGACGTTTCTCAGTAGAAAAACGTCTATTTTTTAGTCAAAGCTAAGCTTACAGTAACGAACATAGTACCTCCACGAGTGTTTAAATAAAAATATGATCTCATAGAAAGCCTGCTGCTTACACCTTAGTCCATTAAACCAAAACAACGCTTTCATAGGAGTGTTGTCATTTGCCACTGTTATTTACTCGGATTTTTTATCTTCACAATCTACCCTCCTCTCTAATTTGTGATCACAACTATATCATTATGCTCCATTAATTTCATCACAACCGCTTCCGCTGAGAGCGTGCTGTTCTCAAACACAGAGTTGTGACTGCAATTTCAGGGGTCATCAGAAGAAGAGAGAGAAAGGTATTTACGGCTTGAAGAACTGTACCAAAAGCATGTACAAAATGATAAAATATTAACATGAGACTTACCCTTTTCCCAGCACCTGCACCCAACTCAGATGAACACCACTGATGGGGTGCAGCCACACTTTCCTACAATATACACCACAGGGAAAACCAAAAGCAAGATGTGGCAGAGCAGGTAGCGCAGTTTCTCTTACTGTACCACCCAAGCAACCCAAACGTTGGCATACTGGCAGACTTTTCTGATACATTGCATAAACTGTAACTTCTAACTTAGAAACTTGAAACTTTCTTTCAGGGCTGCTCCCACCACTCCAGAGGTTACAGTTTCGCAGTCCTGCAGCTGCACAGGGCAATTTATCCTGCAAACCGGCATGATAACGTACTGAGGCAGAAACTATTGCTTCAGAGTCAGCAATCCAAAAGCACAGACCTGTGTAGCTTGCTTACTTGAGAGCAACACTGCCGCACGCATCCGCTCTTGAACGGGTTTGCAGGGGGTGAATCTTAGAAGTTATGCCAAGGTTTTGTGTTACCAAAACAGAAATCACTAGCCTGTACACACCATCTATTGCAATCTCTGTCCAGGGTTTGTGAAGGTTGCGTACACTTCTGGAATTGCAGCGGGCTGGAGGGTATTCCAGCTGCCTAGATTACAGGCAGCTAAAAATATTTTTGGATACCCGGGAGCCTGCAGGAGAGGTGATTTCTGGGGCGTGACTTAGGACCCGACGCAGACCTCTTTAAAGCCAGGAGCCTATATCGATCTCAGTCCCTCCACGCCTCTGTTCCCTGACTGTGGGACAGAAAAAAACAGCACACCCTCTCTCCCACACTTCCCACCCATATTCACTCCCCAAACTCCTTGGGGCAGGGGCTGCCATTTGCTTGGTGTATACAGGACACATTGTCCACTGGGGCTCTATCTTATCCATCCCACTCAGCTGTAATGTACACCCTCGTGGTAACAGCATTAGCAATACAGAACATTAGATGCCCAGTCTGGCACAACATGTGTCCAACCTGCCTCAGGCACACAGCGAATACAGAGATGATATGAGATATAATTTGACTTTGGGCACTCTTGGTACTTGTGTGTAGTTGTTGTACGTAGGTACAATCCCACACACTTGTAATAACAGCTACCCTGAACCACATCACATTCGTGTATCTTTATTGCTGGTTTTCCTAAGTCACAGAATCACAGGGCGGTTCAGGTTGGAAGGCACCTCTGGAGATGGTCTGGTCCAGCCTCTGCTCAGGTGGGGTCACACGGAGCAGGACTGCGTCCCGTGGAGCTCTGAAAGTCCCTGAGGACGGAGACCACAACCTCTCCTGGCAACCCACTCCAGTACTTGGATCACCCTCCCTGCAAAAGAGTTTTTCCTCCCACGCAAAGGGAATTTCTTGCGTTTTAACTTGTGCCCATCATCTCCAGTCCGTTCACTGACACAATGACTGATAAAGCGCTCCTCCCGCTCACCGCACGCCAGCAAATTACCCTCGCTCTTCTCAGAGCACTAGCAAGGCTCCTCCAGCCCCTCTACCCCGCTTCCCTCCTTCACCGCCGCTGTTTCTCAGCCCTCTCACCCCAGCCCCACGGGCCGCCACCCCGGGCAAAGGCAACCGGGGGGGTGGCGGCCGGGCTGCGAAGGAGGAGGAGGAGGAGGAGGAGGAGGAGGAGGCGGCGGCCGCGGAGAGGCCCGGCGCGGCAGGAGGCGGGTTTCCCCGCCGCGGCAGCGCCGCGCACCTGGGTGCAGCGCCGAGCACCGAGGCGGAGTACCGAGAGCCGGCTGGCCCGCAGCATGGCGCGGGAGCTGAGCCAGGAGGCCGTGCTGGATTTCCTCTGGGGGGCCGGGGGCCGCGCCCCCAACACGGCGCTGCTCCGCCACTTCCAGCCCTTCCTCCGCGACCCGGCGCTGACGGAGCAGCAGCGGCGGGAGCGCCGCGAATATTTCAAGAGCCTCGTCAACTCCCTGGCCACCGTCCACCCCGCCGCCGCTCCCGGCGCCTCCAAGGACATCGTCCTCCGCCGCAGGTACCGCGACCTCCTCGACGAGGAGCTGCCGCCGCCGCCGCCGGAGGAACGGCAGGGGGGGGGCGAGGGGGGGGGAGAAGAAAAAGGCCCGCCGCCGCCGCCCCGCCGCGACCCCGACCGGCGGCGCGGCCCCCCGGGGGAGGTGGCGGAGAAGAGGCGGCCGGCCGCCGGGGTGCGGGCGAAGCGGG
>NW_010972920.1:2617025-2674171 GCF_000737465.1 Haliaeetus leucocephalus | reverse complement strand
CCACTGCCATCGGCCCGGGGGGCGCTGCCCCCTGACAGGCTGCCGCAGCCCCGCTCTCCGCCACAGCCCCCCACCGGGATGCCTCCGCTGAAGGCCCCACCACCCTCAGCAGGCCCAGGGGGGCGGCCCCCCACCGGACCATCCCAGCCCCCGCTGCTGTCACGGGGCCCCAGGGTGCTGTCCCCCACCGAGCTGCCCCTATCCCGGTCCCCGGGGCCACCCCCCTGCCGGTGCCCGCCGTTGCTGTCCGCCCCGGGGGTGCTGTCCCTGTCGCGGTCCCTGCAGGTACTCCCCGCCAGGCCCTCCCCATCCCCACCGCTTTTATCGGGCCCAGATGTGCTACCGGCCGCCAGGCTGCCTCCATCACAGTCCAGGTCCCTGCAGCAGCTTCCCACCTGGTCATCCCCACCCCCGCCGAGGAGATCCAAGGTGCTGACCCCCAGCAGACCAACCCAAACTCAAACCCTGCCGCTGCCGTCAGGTCGCGGGGTGCGGCCACCCCCATCCCGATCCCCACCGCAGTCCCCCACCCAGCCAGCCCCATCCCGCTCCCTGCAGCCACCCCCTGCCGGGCCAGCCCCATCCCAGTCCTTGCTGCCGGCGCAGGGCCCCAACAGGCCCCAAGCCCCAGACAGCAGCCCCCCAGCACGGCTGCCTGTCTTCAGGAGCATCAGGTGCCAGCTTGCTTTGCTGGAGGTGCAAGGCATCCCCCCATCGCTGCCAGATGACTGCGGGCAGCAGCCCCGCACCATGCCCTCCAAGAAGTCCCTCAGGAATGTCCCAAGCCGGGGGCTGTTGGTGCCACTGGGGCAGCGGGAGCACGCCTGGCTAGTGGCTATGTCAGCGGGGTGCTGGGCTCGGGTGCGGGAGCTCTTCCTGGAAGAGCCGGAGCTGGCCCTGCAGCGGGACTTCATGTCAGGCTTCACTGTCCTTCACTGGCTGGCCAAGCACGGTGATGGGCCAGGCCTGCAGGAGCTGGCGGCAGCGGCACAGCACGCTGGGCTGGCCCTGGACGTGGATGCCCGCTCCGGCTGCGGGTACACTCCGCTGCACTTGGCTGCCATACACGGCCACCAGCTCGTCATCAAGGTGCTGGTGCTGCAGCTGGGGTGCCAGGTACAGGTGCGGGACAGCAGCGGGCGCCGGCCCTGGGAGTACCTGGGCAGCTCCACCTCGGGGGAGATCTGGCAGCTCCTGGAGGCACCCCGAGGCACCATTATGTTCCCCACGCAGCCCCTGGCCCGCAGCGTGTCCTCTGCCAGCAAGGTCTCGCTGTCCGCTGGCAGGACAGCACTGCCTGCCTGCCTCAGGCCGCAGCACGGCCGTGGGGCAGACTCCCATGGAACAGGCAGTGAGAGTGACTGAGAGACAGCTCCCTGGCATCCCCTGCCAGTGGAGATGGGACTTCGGTGGCCATCCCACAAGAGGAAGCCAGGCAGGCAGAAAAAGCTGTGAAACAGATTGAAGCTGCTGAAGAATGTACTGTTAAATTAATCCAATGAACTGTTGTCTGAGCCTCTCTGCCCTCCCTCTCATTTCTCACTTTTCTACCAGTGAGAGGATGCAACAACTCTGCTGGAAGCAGGCAGACCCCTTGGTAGGCAAGTCCTATGCAACCCGCAGGGTGGGCACCGGCTGCTGGGTGCAGGCACAATCACCAGCATTAGCGGGACCATGGGTTTGGGATCTCAAACTCCAGTGTGAAGCTCACAACCTGGCCCCAAGCAGGGCGGAGTGCTTGCTTTTGCTTACAGCGACAGATTGTTGTTGGTCCTGGGGTTTGCAAAACACTTGTTTACACTGCCTAAATTCTGGGGAGTAGCTAAAACTGCGTCCCTTTTTAATCCCAGCAGATTAAGGACGAGTCCTGCGTTTTAAAATGCAGCTGATCAAGGTCCAGCCTTCCAGCAAGAGTCCTCAGAGAACGACTGGCAGTGGCGGAGGGTAGCAGCTGGAGAGCCCTGAGTAGAGGAGGGTGTAACACACCTACCCCATTTCTTAGCCCGCCTTGCCCACCAGCCCATGCAGAAAGGAATGCAGGGCAGCACCACAGCCCTGTTCCTCCCCACAACTGCCCCGGGCTGGCCAGCACCACCAATACTGCCCTTTCCTTCCTGCAACTCCAGTCCCTTTCCTCACACCGCAGGACTAGGAAGTGGTACCTATGTTGTGGCTAGAGCCCTGTTCCCACGCCTGGGGATGGAAAACTTTGCTGCAGGAATCTGTGTTGGACAGAAAAGGAGTTATGCTGTGGTACAGCTCCCAGGCTTGTAGGGGGAAGGCAGTTTCATAATAAGAGCTGCATTTTCCCAGAGACCCCAGCCCTAAATTGCCTCACAGATGTTTATGTGATGGGATTGGGTAGGACTGGGGGTCCAGGTGCAGGGAAGAGATGTCCAGTGCAGTCATTCCTGAGAGCTTACAAACAACAAGCTGGCTTTAGGAATCTCAGTGGATTCTGTGGGTCATATAACATAATCTGCTGTCTGATTTAACATCAATGAGCTACTAAACAGTCAAAAATTGCAATAGGTTAATTTTGTGCCTAACCCAGCTCTCCTATACACCCTTTATGAAGGCAGCAAGAGAGCTAAGATACATGAGACAGGGGTACATCACTGCCTGGTTGATGCTTCTGCTGCTGGGTGACCCCAGATATAGGACCAGTGGGTGTCGGTGCTTGTGAAACTAGCCCTGCTGGCGCTGCTTCAGCAGGATGCTTTGGGGCAGACCAGCGCAGTAGGTGGGAGTGCTCTTGTATTTGAGGCATGTGCCCAAATGCCTGCAGTTTCGGGGAGGAACGGGAATCAGGGCAGCAGAACCTGACCCTTGCATAACACACATGCTGGGGAATGCCTCGAGTCCTTGCTCAAGCACTAATTGAGGTCTCCTTTTTGCTTTGGGGTTGAGGGAGGAACTCCTTCCTGCAGAATGAAAACTACTCTGCCTGACTCTGTGGTCACAAAAGGTTGTGGCCTTTTCCCAGCCTGGTTTTCTCCTTTCACAGGGGAAAGAGCTCAGGAAACCAGGGCAGAGCAGGTTACAGCCTAGATCAGCACCAGCATGCAAAGTGGCTGATGTCTGGTAAAATGCTGAAGGCTTCTCCACCACATCCAGAGCCATTGCCACAATTCACATCATGCACCAGGCTCCCTTGGGAAAGGGCTCGCTAAAGACTTCCATGAGCCTCAGCTAGAAGCTTTTAAAAGCAGCCTGTTGACAGGGGTATCAGGGATGCCATCAGAGCCTTTAAGTACAGTGAGCTTCAGGGAAGAAACCCCAAATGAAAAAAGTTTGTGAGCTGACTAAAGCTGTCTGGTGGGGAGCATACTTTTACTCCACAGCCATCTACAGCTTCCAAAGAATAAGATTTTCCCCTTACTATCTCCAGTGTTGCTAAGACAGAGAAGGACAGTGCTACCTTGGGATTCTCATTTTACAGCCTTTCCATGACCTTTCTCCATGATGCAAATCTAAGTAGCGCTTTTTTTTTCTGCACGCTGTTGCAGATCTTGTCTGTCATTTTTTTCAGAGCAGTTTTCTCTCCCTAGTATTATGTAGTTCAGCAGTCTAACAAGAAGTTGTGAAATCATTTTGTGACCACTGTTTGTTTGCCTGTTGAGATGACACAGACAAGCTCCTTTCTCCAATTTTTAAATTATAAAGCGACTCTTAGGAAGTCTGAAACTGCAAAAAGCTTTCCCTACTGGATCCAGCGTGCATTCACTCTGGTTTATCACCCTGGGATTACATAGGGGTTCTTGGATTGCTAATATTGGTAATACTGCACAGCTCCTACACCACACTTTTTAAAAGTAGTCAGTCACCACGTGTGGGAATAACCATTTGTTTAACCCACAGAAAGCTGCATGCTCCAAGTTTTCTGCTGGTCAAATAAACAATGGGCAGGGTGAAACCCATCTCCAGACCATTGTGGAAGATCTTTCATCAGCCGTGCCTGGAGGAATCACACTGCCGCCCTGGAGCGTTAGGCAGGTAGAGCGATACAGGAGTCATAGGTCCGGTCCCCTGGGAATAATCCACCCCTGGATACACACACATGCAGCCTGAGCATCTCCGTTTCAAAGCGCTCCTGACCTCCTTACTACTTACTCATCAGGCTGCCTGGCCTCTTCCACACCCGTGCATGCTGCTGTTTCCTCATTGCAGGTGGACATGGCTCCTTGCCTCACACCCAATCCAGGCATCTGATTTTGCACCACCCTGGAACACAGGATATATCACGGATTAATGCACAGCAGGACTCTGCCCTCTCTTCTCATTGCTTTTGAAAACACACCTCCCACTCGACAGCTGATGATGATAAAGTCCACCCCTCTGCTCTCCAATGCTTATCTTTAACTAACTGCTTTGTACTCTGAAAGCCACATCCTTCAAAGGAGGGGGGTGTTTTTTCATCCACTAGCTTTTGCCCATCATGTACTGTCAAGCCTGTGAACTCTGAGCCTTACTAATCTATGGTAAAAGTAACCCTAAAAACACAGTACCCCCTTCTCACCACCTCCCTGTTCCTGGGGCACATGCTTTCACACCCACTCATTAGACCGCTAAAAGCAGACAGCACAGCAGAGCTGGATGTTGATCTTGATTCATGTGGCTTCTGTTAAGGTCTCGATTATGTTCCCAAATTGTGGCTCTGATTAGACTCATGCTGCAGCCTTGACTAACAGAAATTGCACAGGTGAGCTGGCAGTCTGATGCGATTGCTCAGCTATTAATGAAGTCTCTTTGTTAGTCACTTGCTGTCCTTTGCCTATAGGGTCTTTGTCACTGAAGCCCAATAGAATGGCTTCTTAAACCATAGGAGTTTGCAAGACTAGTGCTTAAACTAGCAATCATTTACACCGAATGGGGTAAACCCAGCACAGAAGGGGGAATGTGTCAATTTGAGTCTCCTCCCACTCAGCAAATCAAAGCTTTCCATCTGAGAGGAGCTTCCCATCTACAAACACACCAAATGTACACTCAGCTTCCCAATCTGAGAGCAGCAAGCTGGTAAGAGATTGCCATGCTTCAGTTTCAGGTTTTTACAAGCCTCTGGACAAGGACCAAATGCTAGAGCAACAGTGGGATCCCAGCTCAATGCAATTAAAAGAGTGCTCTTGGGCAAAGCAGATGAGCAATACAGCAGAACATTGCTAACTTAAGCTAATGGCCAGGACAGCCTTTGTATCACAGCGGTTTCTGAAGCAGTGAGAGAGAACTTGTAGAATAAAAAAACACTTTGAAGAGTCCATCACACATAATGCACTTTTTTCTACTGTGACAAATGCCATTGGACTTAAACAGTTTTTTATATAACTCCACAGTAGGAAGAGTGTCTTGCACACGTTCAACAAGTAGTGAGACAACCCCAGTTGCTACTAAATCTTGTTAAAGCTAAAATTTCTCATTATTGCATTTACTGCGAGTACTACCAGATGGCAGGTCAGCAGGGTGGGGTTTACAAGAAGAAAAAATCCCAATTAACTGTACAATTTTCTCCAGCTTAAATTTCCCTATTAAAATGAGAATTGTTAGCCCTTCAAGGGGAAAAAAAATATTGTCTTTGGAAACTGACTCAAATTGGAAAGCAGTAAAAGTTGTACGCTCAGTTTAGCTAAATTAATATCCCCCATACCCAACATGAGACTATTTAAGCAAACAAAACTTGTTTAACCATTAATAAAAAGAAAGAAAAATATGTTAAAATATCAACTTAAACTATTCTAGCAAAAATAATTAATGACAATATATCAAAGCAAGCTACCAAAACACTTTTTTTTCAGCATACATAAAAAAACATTTACTAATTTTTCTACCTTCAAAAATAAAAACTATTAAAACAAACAATAATAGCCTCATCTTAAAAACTTCTAAGAGTATCTAAGAAAGTTCTTCCCTAGCCTACACATCACCTGTCAGAGGTATAGCCCCCACACCTGAAGAAAATAATAGACCCTATCCCCTTATATAGCCTCAGTGCTGGGTGAGGCCTGCTTAAAAGGGGGCTGGGAAAGGCTTTGTTATTATTTCACATATTGCTTTTATTGTTGGGCTACAGTTTTGTTCTGGTTTGCCTGAAGAGCAGCAGGATGGCAAAGTAAGAAGAAAGAAAAACTAGATATTTTTCTGGGTGTTTTTTTGTGGCTGAGGGATTATGGTTGTGTTTTAGTTGTGCTAATTTTGGAGAGAAAAAAGTTAACAGGTTTTTAACTTTTTTTAGGGGTAGCTTAAAAAAGATAAATGTGGGAGTAGGAAACTTTTTTAGTGTGAAGTATTTAATTGCTGACTTGAAAAAAAAACACCACAAAAACACAGCAAAAAGGAGAGGAAGACTTCAGAAGCTGGAAGGGGAACAAGTAAAGGACTACCAAGAACAGAAAATAGAAAGAAAAAAACCACTAAGTTTTTCTTAAGAGGTGGTGACTGGGGAAAAAGTGGTGCAGTTCCTTTGATGACCTAAGGGTTGGTTTGGGCTGATTCTGAGAGAAGTGTCACAGCCTTATGTAGGCTAGTGGTTTGGTGCACTAAGGGCTATGGATAGGGGCCTTGGTGCTGAGGCAGCATTTTGTTAAATACCTGACCGAGCACAGCAACTTCCAGTGCAATAGGTTGTCTATAAAGACACAGATGGGTCGTCTTGTATAGGTTATGCTTTTTTCCTTAGAGCAGTTAGCAGTTAGTCTAGCAACTTGCTAGAGCAAACTTCTTTCTGTATGGTTTAAATAACTGAAGGCTCATAGTACTTTAAATCTGTATTGGATTTTGGCAAAGTCAAGACACTTCAGCTCCTAATGTCTATCAGGACTTCCCTACTGTACAGCCTGTTCATAAAATACAAACAAAACAAAATCTGTATCTGTGGAATACACATTTACCCTGCTGTTAGTTTCCTTAGCTCCGATGGCACTGAAGGAAAGCATAAAATTGCTCATGGCAGGTTGGTCTGATAAAGGCTTCTAATGCTTTTGTCTCTCTGTGATAGTGTTTCCTAGGCAGATGTGTTCTGTGTGTTCAAAGGTCACAAGCTATTTAAAATTAATTTTTTTAAGAAGTCATTGCTTCTGTTGTGAAAGAAACACCCATCCAAACTATTCACAAGTTCTTCCACACAAGCATGTCAGTTTGTGGGAACTGGCCTTCTAATTTCTAATGCTGCTATGGGAAGCAATGACCAAAATCCTTCAAGATGTGTCACAGCAGCTTCCCACTTGCTGCTGGCCCTCTGTCCAAACAGTTATTGGTTTAAGTCTTCTCTTTCAGTTTTCCTGAGACACAACTCTAGAAGTGCGGAATGTTCTGATGAATCTGACACCAGAGGAGGTGTTTTATTGCCTTTAATGTAGCCCAGAATATTCTAGTGAAAGTGAGAATTAGAAGAATTTGCTTTAGTGTATGTCTTGGGTGTGGAGTCCCAAAATAACTCAGCAGGGAACAGATAGCTTTGCACAGTCAAGCGCACAGCAGGCATTATCACAGCTTGTCCAAAGTCCACATGGGAGTTGCGTGCCACTGGTAAATAGAAGAGATGGCTTAGGGGAAATGGGAAGGTCTTGAGTCTCGCTTACAGAGAGGACAAGAAATGCCTCTCAGGCCTTAATGGGGAGTGTTATTGCCACAGGGATGCAGAGCTGTGCTCTCTCTGATAACAAACACTTCGCCCTCCTTATCTCCCTAGGGTTTCTTGCGCTGCCCGGTGATGGTATCTCAAGTGCAAGGATTTGTGCTGCTCTCTTATCAGAGATAAATAAGCGCATGGGGCTGCAGCCTTTGTCTAAAGGGCTGACAGCAGCCTTGTTGTTTTGGCACCCTGTCCTTGGCTGCCAGGAGCCAGCTCTTAGTAATGTGGTTTGTTTCTTCTCCTGGCCCTAGAACACAATGGGGAGCTGATAAGGATGAGGGCAGGGTTTGTCCTCAAAGCCAGGTGGTTTGCAAGCCTGCTAGTGGCTGGGGAAGTTGGTGGGGCTCCAGAACAGAAGCCCAAGGGAAAAGCAAACGTAGCTGCTCACTTGCAGCCTGCAGGGCTTTGGTAGAGGCTACGCAGAGCTTGGGGGCAGCAACAGTCCCTCTCCCCTGTACCACCACTGGTTTCCTCTCTTGCAGCTTCAGTCTCCCTGCGACTTTACCCAAGGGAAAGCCTGCCTGTCACGGTGGCTTGCTTCGTATCCGTGCCTGGCTATGCTGGTGCCTCTGGTTCAGCCCACATGTGCATCCATGTACACAGGATGGGCAACCAAGGTGGGACCCTGTGCTGTGACCCTGACTTGACCCCTAAAATGGCACTACATCCTGTGTTTGAGTGAGGCTGTGTCCCTTACCCAGTGCCTGCGCTTGTGCCAAGCGGCATCAAGTGACCCCAAAGGCAGGAAGACCTTTGCTAGGTATGTGCTGAATATTACCAAAGAGTGTAAAATGCAAATCTGTGCAAACACTGGAAGGGGATTAACTTTTCTTATATAAGAAAACATGTATAAAACAGTCCAACTGTGTTAGGAAATAAACTTGCTCTTTTCCTTCCTAGATGGCTTCTTGTATTAAAATATTTCATCAGCTGAGTTTCCAGCTCTGTCTGTGAGTCATAACAACAGTGACAAAGAAGGTAAAGCCTGAATCTTGTTTTAGCATATATTTTTTGCTGGAGGTTTATAAGACCCAAGTCTTTTACTGTATTTCTTCTCCCCATCTCAGTCCTAGTCACTACAGTCCAGAGGCAAAGGCAAGGAATGTACCACAGCAGTAGGAGACACTAGTTTGCAGCAAGAACAAGCCGCTGACAAAAACCATCAGAAATCCCTATATATAAAGCCTCTTTTCTAGAGAGGGGGGATGAGCAATGCTGTTTCGTAGCACATAGTATGTATATGTCCAAACACATCTGTTTCCAGAAAAAGATGAACCACAGCATGGCACTGTACAAAGTTGTACATCTCACTGACTAGATGTGGCTTAAGTGGTTTGGGGGGGGGGGGGGGGGGGGCAATGAAATGCTTGTGCCAAGGCGGGGCAGCTTCCAGAGAAGTGGCTTTAATAAATACCATCTACAGGAGGTCAGTAAGCCTGGCAGTCTTGCCTCCAGATTGAGATGCACAGATGGGCATAGTCAAAGGAAGTTGCACGCTTTTCTTTGCATAAACAATAGAACTGGTTTAGTCATCTGCTGAATAGCATGCTCAAGGGAAATGCAGATCTTTCAGTTCACAAGCTGTTTGCATCTGATTTGGATTTTTTTTTGTCTCTTAGCTTTATAAATACTGAATAGATGATTTTAGCAAACATCTTGTAGCTCTCCCCTTTCCTTGGTTTCTCGTTGTTGCCTCACAACAAGCCCAAGGTTGCTGTTCCTCGTAGTGTTTGCCTATTGATTTAATGTTGGGTGGATTTTTCGCTGCTGCTGATCCGTGCTGGAGATGAGCAGCCGTCAGTCGTGGATCTGTATGTCCATGCATACAGACGTAGCATTTGGAAAGTCCGATTCTTCCTGCTTGTGGTCAAAGGGGAGGGCAGACACAGCGGTGCTTCCCTTGGATTTTGATATCTTGCAGACTGTGTCAGGTGTACTGCTTGTCTGTCCTTGGGCTGAGATTTCCAAAGGTGCTGTGGGCTTACGTGCAGCCAAGCTCCGTCACAGCTGGCTGTTCCCTCTCCGGTGCTGGGCACACCTTGCTGCAGTGCCTTAGAGTATGCCCCAGTGGAGTCTGCCACCTTTTGCTGACTAATGTGGTGGCGGCTGCATTAAGGTAGCCAGTTGTGTTTGTACTCTCCCATGGGACTTGAGGGCATGCTGCCACCCATGTCATGAGTCACGGCTGAGGCCTTTGGCATGAGTCATTATCTCCCAATTTCCTGTTTCTTGTCAGTGTGAGAAATCCTGTCTGCCCTCCTTTTTCCTTGCATCCTGCAGTGCCCAGGGCTCCCCACCACTGCCTCATTTCATCATGCTGTGGCCAGAATCTATTTATGGACCCACCCAAAAGCTGCAAGAGAGAGCACCGCAGCCTTCAGGGGATTTAGGAGCAGGGTTTCTGATCTGCCCACAGTGCTCAGTAATGATGCTTTTGCTTCCAAGCAGAACTTACTGAACTGCCACTCGTATTTCTCAGTGTATGTGCATATTTCTAACTGGCTCTTTCTTCTTTAGCTATCAGCTGAGATGTCATCTTCCAGCCATCTGAGAAATGGCCTGTCATCAATAATGGGAGACAATCAAATAATCTAGCTGCATTTGATACTGATTTACAGCTGTATTAAAGGGATCCAGTAATGCTAGTCTTAAACCTGCATGTATCTTTGTTTATTGCACTTCAACAGCCAGAGAAGATCAGAGCTTGTTTCTGAAGCAAGGGAGCCCTCATGACACAGGAACATTGCAGGTAAACCCTAAGTCTGCCTGATAAAACACCAAGGGTGAGGGTGGCAGGAAGGGGAAGGAACTTCACCCAAAGCAGCATCATTTTTGTTATCAATTAATATGTATAATATGATTGAAATAACCAGGGAGCTGCTAAAGTCCTGTGTACAGCCCCCATCAGTTATTGCTTCCCTATTTTAAATATTAACTAGATGTGATTTAGGGTTTAGGAATGAACTATTAGACAATGGGGCTTTATATTTATGTCAGAAAAGGTAATGAATTGTGGGCTGGTCAATAAACCACTTGGAACTGCCAAGACTGGGGAAGAAGTAGGCAAAAGGTAATTCCTACAGGGGGAGATTGTGACCACCTACTCAAATGAAGACAAGGAAGGAAGATGACAGAGTCTGTGTACTAATTTACATGAGGGGTGAAGAAGAAAGAACAAATCATTATGGAAAATAACAGTGAATATGTATTAGTTAATTATATAAATGTGAGAATTTTTGAGAGGAAGGTGTGCTGTCTTGGGGCAGGCACCCATTTGTGTGCATCAATGAAATTAATTTAAAAATACCTCGACTTTGTGTGTTATTGTCTTGCACATAGGGTAAATTAACCCTGTTTGTGGGACAATGTTTTGAAGACCCTTCAGTATCTTGGGGCTCAGAATGGACAGTGTTAATGCTTCTTCAAAGTCTGTTGTTACAATTTTAATTGACTTGTTCTTTCCAAGGCATTTTCCGAATACTTATTAACAATTTTCTTTTGCCTAAAATTCAATTTGAGAAACTTGAGCCAGCTTTAATACAATCCCTTCTCACTGTGGGTGGCTCAAAGGAGACAAATTCTGGCACCCACATGTTTTTGTGGGAAAGAACTCCAGATGGCTTGAGTTTCTAAACCATCTTGGCGTGTTGTATGTGCTAGATGTCAAGCTAGAAAAGAGCTCTTCTAAATCAGTCCAGCTTAAGGTTGCTGGAATGCTTTTGTGGACACTGGGCTGATACAGAAGGCTTGGTCCCACCCTATTCAAAGTTATTGTGAGGTATTTTCCCCCACTGATTTGAGCAAAGCTCCAAAACAAGAAACTACACTCCTTCAGTGCAAGGGAGGCCTCTGCATTGCAGGTTTTGCATAATTAGAGTGACTAAGGAAAACCAAGCCTTAAAAAAAGTCATGAGAAAATATAAAAGGACCAACAGATATTATTTGTCAGCTGCTGGCGGCGGGGAACCCATAGCCAGTGCCCTCTGCATGTGATATATGGAGAAGGTGGAAAGGGTGACTTTACTGCTGTTCTTATCAGCAATCCAGGTTATGCTTGCCCAAGTTTCCCTGCAGCTCTCGTGACCACTTGAGGATGTGCAGTCCTGGCAGCGTCACTGTACCACGAATGGGCCTGCGGTTAGCCATGCTGGCAGAGCAGACAGCTCTTCAGCATTGAGCACAGCACATCTTGCTGTTGCAGAGCAGGTAAGTGATGCTGGCCTCTGCTGCAGGTGACCATGTACCAGGGAAGCAGTTTGGGGAATGCACTCCTTCCAAAGATGGCTTTTGCCTTTGCAGATGCCTTGGAAGGTGCCAGATCTGCTCCAGGGACCTCCAAATCCTGCATTCGCTTCTCCAGACTTTAGCAGGAATAAGTAAGGCATTTCAACCTGAGCAGTGCAGTGCTGCCTTTGCCTTCCAGCCCTGCTGAAGCCACTCCTGTGTCAGACAGTAATGGAAGAGGTAATGCTTTCTGATGTTTCTACTGCGACAACACAGATCTGGTCCTTTGGCCTGCAATGGGGCAAACATTTCAGAATTGCATCCCAGGTTTCTCGGCAAAACCCAGGAGCTTTAACTTTATGGATGGCACCAAGTGATGAAAGCTGATGTGTGAATAGGAAATGAAACAAAGGCTAGACCCCCAACCTGTGTGCAATCACCATTGTTCAAGACGAAAGCTACCTAGAAGGCACGCTCTAGTGATGATCCTTCTCCATAGACACCCCTCCTTTTATTTTTAACTAGAACAGGCTATGTTACTTGCAGTCTTTCTCCTCTTGCTCTACTCACATTGGGTCCATTCCCAGCTAACTGGCTTTAGTGCCTGAGTATCTTGGGGACAACATCGCAGATGCACTCCCTTCTAGCTTTCCTCACCTCTTGCACACCATGTAAACAACTTGAAGGCCTGTACAGATTTTATTCAGCTGGTTAAGGATAGGGAATGGCATAGCTTGCCATCTTCCCCCAGCCCCCCAAGTTGCCTTGCAGCTGATCACGAGTTATAAATCAAAGCCAGCTTGTCTGGAGCTAGACCACAGGAATATAAGGCTTGGGAAGTGCTGCTATCCTACTGTGATACCCCAGTGAAAAGTGTTTCAGGGTCTGTCTCCTGTTGCAGAAGTTGGCAACGTGGTCATAGATGTAAAGTAAACAACAATGTTGTTAAGAAAAATAAATGCTTAAAACTGCCAGAGTTGACAGACCTCTAGAAAACATGCACTTGAAGGGTCAGTAACCTGTGGTCTCTGCCATGAATTCATACTGCAGTAGCTGCTACAGCCTCCAGCTCCAGGACAAGATCTTGCTGTTTGGGGCATGGTGTCACAGTGGAACAAGAGCAATACCAAGGGCAATTCTGTCCCAGGTGACATGGGTCTTGCACTCTAGCAGGGTAAGAAATGGGAAAAGGAGTGGCCTGACAGGTAGAAGTGCAGCCTGACAGTGTACAGCAGTCGGGCAGCACACTGCTTTTTACTGCTTTCTTGCAAGCTTGATGACTTTGGAGGAGAGATTAATTTTCCTGCTGCCTGGTGAGCTGCAAAGAGGAGGAAAAGATATACTGGACTCATAAGTTTAGAGTAGTGGGGACCCCCAAAGGGGAACAAATGCAAACAGCTCCTTTGAGATGAGGCAATAAACTCTGAGGAGAGGTGTTTGCCACCTGCAAACTTGAAAGGTATGGGGGGAGGTGCTGAAGTGAAATGAGTCCAGAGTAGCAAAGGCCTAGTTCTCCTGGGTAGTTAACTATTTGCTCTAGTTAAATCTAATCCACTGAGAGATGAGAGAAACACGGGGATTGTCAGCTTGGGTCAGTGTTAATGAGGGAAGTAAAATGATGAGACATACTTCAAATCCCACTGATGGGATCAGTGAACTCCTTTCATCACTTTGAGATAGTGCAAGAAGTTCTTTATAATTAACTTAATTTATAATGAAGCTGGAATAGAGGTGCTTCCCTTGTAATGTAGGGAAATCTGAAATCAGGAAACCCTCTGGGATGAAAATGCTGTAGTGACATGTGGCCATGCAACCTCAGCTGGCATCCAGGGTGGACTGGACCTTCAGCGCTTCTTCCTGGCACACACTTCCCTCTGAAGCAGTGCTTTGGGAGGCCCAGTGCCTGCAGGCTTCGGGAGGGCCTTTCAACCTCCTGCCAAATTGGACTGTGGCTCCAGAGTCATCCTTTGTCTTTCAGGAGCAGGCTAAGGATTTTTCTTGGGAGACCAGCTCTATTCCCCTGTGGTCTCCAGACCAACCCTGAAGTTTCCCCCATGGATAGCATAGGGCTGGAAGATGCCATGGTGGCGAGAGCATTGTTTTAGCCAGCCATGCAAGGGACCTTTGATGCAGAAGGGTCCAGAGAAACTATGTGCAACACAACTCTTCACAGGGTTATGACTACTCAAGCAAAAAAGGCGGAAACTTCTCAGAGGAGACCAACTAACATGCTATGGAGAAACAGGAAGAATCAGACACTTCAACAGTAGTAGCAGAGGATTGCTTAAGAAAGTCCCCAGATATTTGAAGATGTAGAAAACAGCCTTGTGTGTGTGTGTATATACCTATAATGTGTATATCTATTATGCAGCATAATATTTAGGTTGCAAGAGTAGCCAGGGGCTATTGGTGAGACCAGGATCCCATCCAGACACTACTGACACAAACACTCCCTGAAGATAGTTGCAAGAGAAAGGTGCAGTCTGCTTGATGAACTGAGAATGAACTTAAAGCCACAAGAACAAATCTTCCCTAAAGAAAGTGCAAAAAACCACCCTCACTTAAAGCAAACTGTAAGATTTAGCCCTCACTGGAAAAGGGTGAGGAGTTTTTCTTGTCATTATTTTGCCAGTATATCCCTCGCATCTGTGAGAGTGAGTTGGAGCAGTTTTTCTCCCTCCCTGGCCAGCCTAAGTGATTCAGTGGTGTGTTCCCATTGGTGCAATGGTGGAAGCACTGGTGCTGCCTCAGGGAGGCACACGTATGTTACTGCTGTGCTGCAACTGGGGCCAGATGACATCTCCAAAGGAGGAGAAAGCTACTATTCACTCTTTCAGCAAGAAGTGGGGCCTCTTTCTCAGCTACAGCAATGAATAATTAAGGATATGTAGCAACGACAACTGCCAGTGTGTGGGTGCTTGGTGCAAGACAAACCAGGCACACATACTGAAGAGCCAGCGGTGCTGGCCTCTGCACCCCCTGTCACGCAGGCTGGAGAATATACCATCATCCTTGAGTAAGCTAGCAGCAGAGGTGTGTTCTTAGACCTTTCAAAAACAGGGGTAAGCCATTTCTAATGACAGGACTGATTAGCCAGGTATATGACTTGCCGCAGGCTAGGGTGTATTTCCTCTTGCAGAAGATTAAAAAGAGTAAAAATCAGCATGCTACATCCTTTTGGTATTTACTTTTTTTCTAAAGCAAATCTGGGACATCTCTAGGGACTTACAAGAAAATCAGACTGGCCAGTTGTCTGGCTTCATCCTGTGCAAATCAGGTGATGAATTAAGAGTTTGGGCTGGGGACCTGGTGTTGGGCAGGGCCACAAGCCTGGTGCTGGGAGGGCAACCTTAATTTTCCCCACAGCGGAAAATTCCCCTGGGCATCACCCTCTGGATGAGCAGGAGATGACTCTTCTCTCCCTGCTTCTGCCAGAGCTGTCTGGTGGGCGCAAAACTCTTCCCCAAAACATGTGAGAGAGCAGTAACTCCTGGAAAGGGGAACACAAAAGCTTCATGTACCCCAACTACTCTCTCTCACGGCCTGTACATGTTGCAATCCCTTACTACAATCCAGATAAAGCTAACTTGGGCTCTTCTTGGGCTCATTCTGTTTTCTGCCCAGGGTTTCTTCTCAGAACATCACCTGCTGGTCGAGGGGTGCAAGAACAGCTTGCATAGGGCAGCATCTCTCCCTTTCCCCCCACCCCAGGCCTTTGAGGCACACCCTAATCCTCTGCCTGCCTGCTGTGAGCTTTATGTTTTTCCTTAGGCACAGAACTCCCATCCCAGGAAGCAGAGTGTGTTGGGGCCAAGGCCCTTCTCTGTGGGCAGTGCAAGGTGTCCTCTGCCTCGTGTCGTGCAGAAGGTCTGCGGTCATCCTTGATGGGGTGGGGCTGGGCAGCATGGCCTTGCTTTGCAGCCCGTCTCCTTTTACAAACCCTCTGAAAGGGAAGGAGGCCCACTGGGGAATTTTCTCCCACTTCTTCCCACTGGAGGCTGCAAAAGGGAAGATGTTCTTTCTTCTGCCTCCCTACCCTTGGCTTTAATCCCTAGGAAAAATGGAGGGCAGCTGGGCATCTCAGGTTGTAGTCTGAGAATAAACACTTTACTGATTTCACAAGGGCTTAAGACCAGGAGTGCTTTACGTCAGGGACAAGACCAAAGGGTTTGTTGCTAAACCAACTAGGCTGCCAGTGCAAAGCACTCAAGGAAAACAAACAGCGCGGTCTCCACGTATTGTTAGAAAGGTATTGCTCTGTCTGAAGGAAAGGGTCAGAGGAGGAGGCTTCAGGCCAGAAAAGCAGCTCACAAGATATGTGCATTTCAGAAGGGGAGTCAGAGGGGCCAACACTATGGCACTGCATGGCCCCAGCACCACAACTCCCCTTGCCAGCAGCTCTTTCTCCAGAAGTGCTGCGGCACTGAAAGGAGGAGAGAAGTCTCCAGGGATTTCACAGAGCTGAATGGAAAACAAATACAAAACCCCAACCGAACAAACAGAATTTGCTCAATGCCTCACACGTGGCAGCGAACAGGGGAACAACTGCCCAGTAACTCAGGCGCCTAAAGCCTTTCTGTAACACATGATCCCAGCTAACATCGTGCTCTAGACTGGGACAAACTTAAGGTGGAATTACTTGGGTTTTCTCCAAACTGTGCATGGAGGGGGCCTGTTCTCGGTGGCGTTTGCTACCTGCTCCAACTCTGCTCCTGCAGTTAACTCCCGACTTCAGCATGGCTCTTGTGTATGCATAGGATGGCCAGGGAGTTAGTTGGAGGCGAGAGCGTGTGCGGGATTTTCCCTACAGTACTTTCAGTCAGCATTTTTGCCCTCTTTTATACACCCCAGTCACAGGGCTCCAATTCAGGCTCGTGACTTTCCAGTTCAAACGCAGCTTGGCTTTGATTCACCCGGAGTCATACGGGATGCTGAAATGCTATGTGAATGTTCAGAAATGGGTGTGGGGGTATCTGAGGCAAAGGATGGTGTCAGGAGTCAGGATGCTGTTCATATAACAGCGAGCATGCTCTAATGAAGTTGCAGCAGCCTCCTGCAGGACAGCATGTTTCCTCCTGTTACCTAGCCATAAATTCCTGCGCTGTTTCACAAGCTGCCCTGTGCAGCACTTCCTAAAGTTATCTGCAGATAGGTATCTCACAGGCTCGTCATGGCTTAACCAACAAGTAGCATGCTGCCTTTATAAAGCAGCTCTGACTGAAGCTTTACAAAGGGGATTGTGAAGCTGCATGTCATTAATGTCACTTCACGGATGAGGGAAACTGAGGCACAGAGGCCCAAGCACCCTGCTAAAGCCAATCCAAAGCTACAAGTGGCACCCAGCTGATCCAGTCACACAGACCCACAAAGCACTGCAGCTGCTTCCATCTTCACCTCCCTGCCCTGCAAAGACCCTCGGGGCAGTCATGCTGTGTGCTTTTAAGGGACATAGGAAAGGGGAAAAGCAGGCGTTAAGAGACTAGCTGGGAAAGCAGCCTCCTTTCTTGCTGGCTGCGCTCAGCCCTGCCTGGCCCCTTCCTCCAGTAACAAAGCATTTCTCTTTTCCCTCTGGAATCTTTTGCAACTGGAATGCAACCAGCAAGATCATGCTACTTTTCAAAAGCTGCAGCCTGAATTCTCACGTCTAGTAGAAACAAGCTTAACTTTCAGCCACTTTTTAAAATGCTGGCATAGAATACAGCAAACCTTTGCGTCTCATTTAACTGCAAGCAGTGATGATGCATACCCAGGGGCTCCTGTCAGTCCAGGCTCCTTGCAGGCATGAGGTTGGGCTGGGGGGACGGACACACACATATTCTCGGAGGCGATCACTTCGCAGCAGTAACACCAGGACTCCAACCCTGATTTTAGACAGGGATCGCTTAACAAAAAGCAGCCACCTCGCTGCAGGCGCAAAGCCACACTCGGGCTCCAGCGATAAGAGCCAACATAGAGTGCGCAGCAGCTAGAAGAGCTTACAGTAAGGTTTTCTAGGATCACGCAGAAGCAAACAACCGCTAGCTTTTAAAATCATCCACATCCCGCCCGCAGAGAACGATATCAGTAGATATCTTCCCCTGCCCACTTTAAATGGCTGGGAAAGCTCCAGCCCCAACAGCTGCGATCGATCCCCTTCTTCGCATCCCCCTCCGTCACGTGACGGTCCTGCCCAAGGGATTTAAGCTGCGGGAGCGGAGCGCTGAGTCACACTGGTGTGTGGAGCAGGGGCTCGGGGGTGTCCTGCCCGGTGGGGGCTGCAGCCATGGAGCAAGTGAGTGCCGTCTTCGAGCTGGACGGGTGTGCCAAGCAGGGCTAGGGTTTGGCTGCGTGTGGGGTTTGGGCTTGGTGCCAGAGGTAGGAGGAGAAAAGGATTAGCTGAGCGGAAATGCTAGACTGATAGGTGGCTGTGGGAGGAATAGTTAGGGCTGACCAGCCGTTTTTCTTCTCCTCCTCTTCTCTAGCCTGTTCTTTAAGTGGGGAAGCTGTTCTAATGCATGCTTTCATCCTTGAATACTCTGAAAGTTTGGGACCGTTTTTAACTCTACAGTTTGAATACCTTTTATACTTTTTTTTTTCCTTAAACTTTGTATTTTCCTTCTGAAAAATGCCTTTTGGGTACAGGGCTGGACAAACAATGCAATAGCAGAGAAAAGCAGGATGGCAGCATACTCCAACCTACCCCTGCCCCCCTAACTTTCCTTTCCTCAAAAGACCCCCTGGCCACTGAGGCTGTGTTTCAGGCTGTGCTCCAGCACTGCACTAGAAATGGAGCCAGAAGACGGCATTAGTGCTGCGACAATAAGAGGTTTAACGACTGGGGGAACTCCAACCTTAGCTGTCTGTGCATGGGCAGAGCAGGGAGTAGGCATGAGGACAAGTACTACTGGGGCTGGGTGGCAGTCCTACAGGAGTAGTGGGCTCCACAGCAGCCTGCAGCTGTTGGACATGGGCCTACACAAGCCAGGCAAGAACTAGGCCAAGTAAACAATTTAACTAGTTTGAAATTAGTCTCCATTGCACTTGGGCCTGGAGCACGGGCAGCAAAGCATGATTTGAGTTATGCCTGACCTCACCAAACAGCATCTTCCTCTTAGCTGATGGAGGCTGGTCATGTTAAGCGCTATTTTGGGGGTATGTTGCTGGGGGGAGTGAATAACCTGGCTCTGAGGAAAGGATCAAGCCCACTTCCCTGCATGGGGAGCTTCCTGTGGGGTGTTTGTTCTGCTTTACCGGGCTGCAGCCAGAAGTGGGTTCCCCTGACCCCTCTCTTTGTGTGTAGGCTGCTTTAAGTCAAGACAAGAGACTTGTTCTGGTGGCTCCTGTCACTTGGAGACCCTCTTAGGGAATGGGTGAGACCTAGTGTTAGAAAAGCTTCATAACTAAGGCTAATCCTATGCTAATGGCTCTGGGCACTGCTAACTTGAAGGTGCAAGCTTGCTTGCAAGGATATCTTCTGTAGCAGCTGGTAAATCAGTGCATGTACCCTACTCTTGTTACACTGGCTTGAATGGCCTCCTTGTCAGCTTATGTTGCTTAGTGCAGTGGGAGACCCCAACAGGGTGGTGGCAGTCAACTAGGATTCCCTGGCTGAGGGCTGAGACAGGCCTGACTCAACCCTTCCTCTAGCACGAAATCATGAATGTGTTTAGGTCTGCCAGAGCTGGTTTGTGCCTTGGCCCAAGCAGGGCTGGTAGGCTTGCCTCAGGATAGACTAGACAGACAGACTAACTCCTCTGGTTTGGCCCTGCAGGGACTGGTTGTTACTCAGCTGGACATCCAGCCTGGTGAGTGCATCAAGGTCAAAGGGAAGATCCTGTCTGATGCCAAAGGGTGAGTAAGGAGGTGGTGAATAGATTGATGTGGGGCTGGGGGAAGCCTGAGCTGCTCCTGAGCAGACACCTCCTTTGCACCGTCTCTCTGTTTCCTCAGGTTTGCTGTGAATGTAGGGAAGGACAGCAGCACCCTCATGCTGCATTTCAACCCTCGCTTCAACTGTCACGGGGATGTCAACACCATTGTGTGCAATTCGAAGGAGGATGGCGTGTGGGGTGAGGAGGACAGGAAGGCTGACTTTCCCTTCCAGCATGGTGACAAGATTGAGGTGAGGCCCCAGGGGGTGTGTGCAAGGCCCTGGCATGGAGCACTAAAGGGCCAAGGGCACAGCTTTTTAATGCTGCCTTGTACCTCTG
Organism: Haliaeetus leucocephalus; assembly: GCF_000737465.1. Taxonomy (NCBI): domain Eukaryota; kingdom Metazoa; phylum Chordata; class Aves; order Accipitriformes; family Accipitridae; genus Haliaeetus; species Haliaeetus leucocephalus. The sequence goes on along the minus strand of NW_010972920.1, from coordinate 2,654,134 downwards.
TGGTGGAGAAGGAGCAGGCATGGAAAGGGGAATAAGCAACAGGGGAAGAGTCGCGCAGCTAAAGGCAACCAACTGTCTAGGCGTGCTCTGCTCAAGCCAATGCCCAACAGCTCAGATGTGTTAAGTGCTCCACTCTGGCCTTCCTTTGCAAGCCACACAAGTAAGAGCAATTAATTAAAACACTGACCTGAGATTCAGACCAGATCTGTCTCATCCCTTCATTGCAGAGGCATGGAGCTGACCTTGGGGCAGAGCAAACAAGCTTCTTCCCCTCCATGTCCCTGCTGGGCAGGGAGGAGGCTGAGCTAGCAAGTGTGGTCTTGACACCAGCAGCCACCTCATCTGTCCTGCACCCAGACTGGAGGTAGTGGGGGGGTGAGGCTTGTGATCTGTGATGTGTTAGCCTTCCTTCTTGTGGCTCTCTACAGATTTGCATCTCCTTCAATGAAACGGAGGCAACAGTGAAGGTGGCTGAGGTGGAGTTCCAGTTCCCTAATCGGCTGGGCATGGAGAAAATTGAATACCTGGCTGTGGAGGGTGACTTTAAAGTCAAAGCCATTAAGTTCAGTGAATAGCTATAGCTTGGTTTGTTTTGTTTTCTCCCCCCTGCATAGTGAAATAAACCCAAACTTGCAATGGCTGCTTCTTCTGCTATTTTCTGCTCTAATCTGCCTGCTCCTGGGTGCGCTACAGGGATGGGCAGTGGGAAGGGTTATGTATCAGTCTATGTGCCTACTTACACTGTGGCCTTGCAGGTGGTACTGAGTTAGACCACATGCCAGGCAAAGTGTGATTTATTGTGAATAAAGCTACCTTAGCAGTAGTTGCTCCCTTGACCCCATTTGCTGCACTGAGTTGTCCCTGGCTGTTTGGCTTCTAAACTCTGGGACTAGTCCCAGCCAGGGAAGCTCAAACAAGAGTATATTGGGCATGCATTGTGCCATCTCTGGCAAAGAAGTGCTGCTCACATCACCTTGCTTGGGATGGGGACTGACAGGGAATAGGGCATGGCTTGTGCTCTTGCAAATAGCTTTGCTTTCCAAGAACATGCTCAGCAGTTGGGTGCATTGCAGGCTGGCACGGTGTACTTAAGGAATAGAGAAAAGCAGGTAAGTCAGGCTAACTGCACTGGCCAAGGGAGAAGACATGGAGTGAAAGGTGAAGCCTGAAAGAAAGCTTAGGCCTGAGGTCTTGAGAGGATCCTGGCTGTCTGTGCTGCTTCATGAACTGAGGTCTTGGGACTGTCAGAGACCCAGTATCAGGCTGTACCATGAACTCAGTGGCTTAGCAACATGTCAGGAATGGGTGACAAGCCATGTAACAGCCTGTGGGTCAGCATGTGTAACACTTGGCTGCTAAGTGCCAGATGCAGCCTGAGGGCTGTATTGAACAATGTTACCAGATGTATTAAATCCTGAGCACACCAAGCACAACTAGTTGCAGTTAGGCGGACAAAAAAGAAAAGCTTAGTAAAACAGTTTCTTCTAACAACCTCTTGCTCTGCTCCTGCAATGCCTTGGAGTGTGTCTGCTACTGCTATTCCCCAGCTGCCTAGTAGCCATGACTACCCAAGACAGAGTTGGAGTTGGGACTGCTGCAGCATTTGAGGACCTGATGAAAGGTAAAGGAGTTGTGTGCTGGGGAGAGCTGGGAGCCTGGGCAGGCTGCCCAGGTTTGGGGGCTGGCTCTGTGACTGCTGAAGCTACAACACTGCTGCCCCAGTGCAGCTCAGCTGGTAACTGACTGTGCTGGTGAGGTCTTCCTTGGCCAAATGCTGCTGAAGTGGTGGAATGTGACTCCTGTTGGCTAATCTCTCTCAGCAGGGCTGTTGTACACTAGGGCTGCATTTGCTGCTCCTTTGAACAGCTGAGCAGTTGGGCCAGGTGCTTGGGTAGGGGCAATACCACTCTGCAGAGTATTTCATCCATTTGAAGGCTTTTTATGGGGAGGCTGATAGGCTGTAAGCCTCTTGCCTTCTTGTCAGCACAATTGCTGCATGGCAATAATGCTGTCCAGACAGATCTGTACTGCAGCAGCTGCCCCAGAGCTGGGCATCCCCATGAGTGATGGGGAGGGTGTGTGCTTTGGAGGGGGGACCCTCCTACTTTACTAATGTCCTTTTCTCTCTGCTGTCTGATAACCTTTGTTATGGAGGCCTTCTTGCATCTCTGCCAGAAGGGTGTAAGTTGTAGCTATGTCTTGCCAGTCACCCTGTGGGCAGAGATGTGGTGACTGTGGATAGACAGGAGTCTTCCTGTTTATTCTCCAGAGCTGATGCAGCTAGTCATAGCAAGGGACTCGGTGTGCAAGTAAGCAGGAGGCTTTCTGGGCACCTGCTCCTCTGGGGAGGTATGTGTGTCTGCAGAACACAGAAAAGGGCTCTGCTGCAGTGTCAAAGTTTAGCAGAAGTTTCCACTATGTACCTGCTGGGAGGGTGGGGAAGAGGTTGCTGTAACTTGTCTCCTGTGTGGGAATAGGACAGAGACAGCATACACCCTGCATGGCAGGAGCTCAGCTATGCTGCAGGACTATCTCATTTGACACTTACAGGGGCACAGATAATGGTACTTATAATTCCTGTCCTGCATGTACTACATTATTTACAGGATAAGATGTGTTTACTAGGCAAAGGATGAGACAAGTCTTGCTGATGCTTTGCTTTGTCAAGTAAATCTTGAGACTGTTTTTGAAGGCTATGTGTACTTGGGGTGGGGGGTTAGGGAAAAAGGGATGGCTTTTCTCTTGTTTCCCCCTCTATCCCTGTGTTACATTATCTGACTGAAGGTAAGATAAATGAAGTGTACAAGCACTTAAAAAGTACAAGGTCCTTATGTTGCAGAGGCACAGGAGAGCTTATGGCTGGTCTCTCTGCTGTCTGTGTTCCTGGCTGCCCTGATCAGATGAGGTGTATGTCACTCAGTGACAAGAGTAAAGCTGATCTCATTTTTGCCTGTGAAGCTGGCAGTCCTGATTTCTAGGTAGGTTAGCCACAAGTGTTCCTCCTGACTGCTATGCTCAGGGCACAAACAGTCCCTTCATGGCAGCTACCCCCCTCTTGTATTTTCCACAAGAGTCAATTAGGCTTATCCTGCTTTGTAACACTGGCAGTTACCACTAAGGAGACCACAAAACAGGAGAAAGGGTAGGAAGGAAGCATGTCTTTGCCAGCACTTCCTGCCTCTTGAGTTGTGCTCTCCCATGTCCCAGAGCTATAAATAATCCTGTTCCTATAAGTGACACTGGTAAACAGGCAGGGTAGATGCAGAGTGCCCTGGCTGGCTCCTAGAGTGATGGCAAGATTTCTCTTCTGCTAGAGCAATTAGGAAAGCAAGAATACTAAGCCCTGGTGCAGGCAGAGGGTCACAGTGAATGTAAAAGCAGGGCTGGTCCCTGCCAAGTATGCTCTCCTGGAAGTGTGTGGTGAACTCAGCTTGTCAGTATCTCTGGGAGGATCTTGAGCCCTGCTTGCTTTGGGGAGGAGCAGAAAGCACCACAGCATGGCCTAAGGGTGTGGGTTTTCTTTTTTTAATTTAAATCCTGCATAGTGCGTAGTCAGTCTTGCAGTCCAGTAACATATCCCAACAGGAGCCAAGAGCCTGCAGGAAGAATCTGCCCCTAGGTTGCCTGAACACAGAGACTGAGGTGGGAGGGGAACACCACCACTACAACACTGATCTCTGTTGAGAGGGATGCATTTGCTGAATCCTTCAAGTTTGTTAATCTGTACTCAGCCTCCATCTCTGGCTGTTCACCAGCTATCAAAGCTGCACTACTTTATTTCCTTACAGCATCATGGCGAGGGAAAATTGGACCTTGAAAACTCTGGAAAACAGCTGTGAGGCTTTGTGTTGTAACATGGAGATTTAGATTGGATATTAAGAAAAATTTCTTCACAGTTGTCAAGCATTGGAACAGGCTGGCTTGGGAACAGACTGGCTGAGTCACTATCCCTGGAGATATTTAAAAGACTTGTAGAGATGTGGTGCTTAGGGACATAGTTTAGTGGTGGACTTAGCAGTGTTAGGTTATGGTGGAACTTGATCTTAAGGGTCTTTTCCAACCTAAATGATTCTATTAACACAAGTTAAGTGACGTATGTTACCACCTCATGTCTAGGAAGAGAATAAATACCCAATTGTGGAAGAGATTAGTTTGGAAAGAGTAGATGCAGGACCTAGAAGAGCAGTGATGGCTAAGACAGACCAGCAGCTTTGTCTCAAAAAATAACTTTTCCCTGAGCAATTCACATTAACTTCACTTGACAGAAATAGGCCATCCAAGTGACTCTGTAGCTATGCAAGCATGCGTGTGACACTGTTCAGCACAGCCTCGAAAGACAGCTGCAGGACACTGTGCACCCAGAAACTGTGCATGGTTTAAGTATGTGCACTGTGTGGAGGGCGAGTGCTAGGGAAGCTGATGGGCAATTCAGGTTGTAGTGGGGCATGGGAAGCCAGCTGGGTCACTTCCCAGTGGAATTTACAAGCAAAAGGGTTCAAGACATTTTCTTCCAAACAACAGACATAAGAAATTAACTGACAACTGTTGTACAAAATGACAAGGTGACCACCAGCCAGCTTTGCAAGAGCACTCAGTGCGCTGACAGTCATGTTCTTCTTTTGTCTCCTCACCTGCCACTCCCTTGGCCCCAGTTTCAACATTTATAACCCAAAGCAAGCTTCTGTCACTTAGATTCAGAAACTCAGCATCAAACCATAAGCTGCATTACCTGGTAACTGGTCCCCTATTCTGGTGCAGAGCACAAGAAAGCTTCACTACACAATTCCCCGTTCTTGTAGCACGATGGGAGGTCTGAGCACAATGCTGGATGCTGCTGGCATGGGATACCAGGCCCTTGTGGTCAGACAGGTAGAGACCATGGTGAGCTGCCTGTGCACAGGAGCCAAGGGATGAGGGCAAATCCTGCCATGTGATGGGGGGACACCACTGGGCCTGCAAGCCATGCTGAGATCTGCTGGATGAGTGCACCCCAACATCCCCACATGCTGGGGCCTCTTCTCTGAGGACACCCCTGTGGAAACCAAACCTCCAAAGCAATTGCTTTCTAACAAACTGGGATGTTTTGCCCCCTCAACCCCAACCTAGCTGCTCCACGGCGGGTGCAAGCAGGCAGGCACAGGCTGCAAAGCCTTCCCACGTGAGGAACAAAATGTATAAAAATATATAAATACTCACTTTTTCTCAACATGCTTCAGGCTGAGGTGCACATCCTCCTGCAGTGCCTTGTGTGTGGGCTCCTGGCTGGCTGCCCCTGAGCCCCGCTGTTCCTCGTTAGCCCTGATTACCCCACAGGTGCTAGCTGTAAAAACACACCTGGAGGGGTGGGCAGCAAGGCCTGCTGTCATTTTTGGAGATTTTGGTGAGGGACGGGTGCCGGAGCCGTGTCCCCCCTGCTGCACAGTGCTCCCTTCAGCAGCGTGCGACAGATGGCGAGGCAGTTGGGGCGGCCCCACCCAGCCCCTTCGTGAGGTAAAATGGCGCCCGCCACAGAACCAGCTTGGAGACCCAAGAGAAACTGCTGCAGAAAGCCACTTTCTCCTCCAAAACTGCCTGCAATAGCTTTGCGTTTTCAAATGCCATTCTTTCTAAGCTTGCCGGGATCCTTTTTTTAATCACAATCTTATTTTAGCTCAGCAAAACACCTGTGGCACAAGCTGTGCAAAAGCAGGTCCCTCATAAGCCCTTTCCTCAGTTCCTCAGTGTTTGCTCACGCTTTCACTAGCTTTTATTCTCCCCAGCTGAATTACGTGTTTGGTTTTTTTGCACTTCAGTCCTAAAAATTCATTTAATGTTAAAATGAACATGAATGAGAGAAGCACTGCTAGCTTTTCTTGTTTCATTTGAAGGTTATCTGCTCACAGAGCAACCCTAGCAGAAACACATGGTCTCAAGCTGCAAATCACAGAGCTCCCTGTCTCACATGTATGATGTCTTCTTTTCTGTGTAGTGGAAAATGAGCCCCTTTTCCTAATTCCAAATCCCAATCCATGCAGAGCTGCGCTGACACCCCCCCCCAAGTCCAGCGGAGGGTGCTGAGCCTGGCCAGTTCCAGCTTCCCGCCATCTTGTAACCGGCAACAAGAAAGCAGATTTTTGCAAGGATTTTTAGCACTAACGCACAGCAAGTTGCACAAAAGCCAGAACTACAGCTGGACAGGTTGTGTTACTGTATGCACAGAAGCAACAGCATAAGATGCATGCATGTAAGCATCCGGCAAACACCCTTTGGACTAATTGACGCCATGAATTCAGCCTATTTCTGCAGTTTGTGTTGAAGAGGGACAGCAGAGTCTGGCCAAACCAGGCGGGAAAGGACTGTCTCCTAGACTGAGACCACTCTGGCCACAAAAATACAGTCAGTTGCACAACACAAACAATGTTTGTTCGGTAACACATTACTAGAAAAACCCTGCAATACACAAGAGGTGTATGATACTTAGTTTATGTGCAGAGGCATGAGCAACAGTCCTGTAGGAACACAGCCAAACCATAACGCCATGTCAGGGTCAGCATACATCCCCTCTGGAAAGGATATAAAGAAAGAAACAGCTGTTACATGAATCAAGCCCAGATGTAAACGCTAGCTTGGTGGATGGTTGAATAAGGCATGGAGAAACCTGGGGATCAGGTCTCTACATATGCCCCTAGTTTGCTTGTACCAATTTAAAGCATGGGCTCTCCTATAAAAAGCTCGCTCTGTTTCTCATTTTGCAAATGACAAGTCACTGCTCAGGATTTGTGTGGAGTGAGTATGAAATGATATCCAGTTTGATTTGCTTGCTTCTCTTAATTACCAGTCTAAACAATCACGACAGTGGCTGAGTTGTAGAGATGATGGATCAAGCCTGATGCATAAACTATTCTTGTGTTCTGTGTTTGACCGATTTTATAGGTAACCTTCTCAAAAGATCTTGTGTATAAACTTACAACCAACAGACCCTAGCATGTGAACACTCTTTACTAGATTTAGTCTTGAGGAAAGCATCTGACGTGAATTCCTTGTGACCATCTATTGCCCAAGGGCTCTGATGAAAAAAAGCAAATTGTAGGTCGGATGATTAGATTTTCACGGTGCTTATATCACATGGCACAGCATTGCAGAGCAGACTGTGCGCACAGCATGTTGGTAAAAGCATGTGAGGACTTACCAAGAGCTAGGTTTAAAAGTCCTGCTTCAATGTCCTGCGCAATAGACAGCATCATGGTGCAAGTGCATGCCTCCATCTTTTTCTGTTCCCCGGTGCTGGGTCTGGGTGCTATGACAGCAGTGCAGTTTGATTACTTTCAAAGCCCAGGAAAAGTGGACCCCACCTCGCTAGCGCCAAGGCTACAGCCTGAGCAGGACGCTGTGGAACAATGATTTATATCTGCCTTTTTCCTGAGAGGTCCCTCAGAAACTGGCCGGAAATTGAAGATAACAATTTAAGGAATGCTTACTCAGGAAAAATGCTATATTCCTAACTGTAATGTGCAAACACAATGTAACGTGACAGGCAATGAGGCAGCCGGTTGCTTTTGTACAGCTAGCTTTTACTTTGAACTGGCAACGTATGTCAAAAGTGTAACAACTGCTTTGTCCTTACTAGGATATTTCTTCAAGCTAGTGAAGTGGGACTGCGCACTTCACCCCGTGCAAGGTGTCGACTGTAGCCAGCTGAACGCGCCAGGTAGCTGTTGCAGGATCCTTCAACAGTCGATGGACTTTTCTGGAGACTGCTTTGGAGAAGGCACTTGACTCAGGTAGTCTGAACTGACTTGGGGAGGAGTCTCATCCACCGTCACCTACAGAGGGAGGCCACCCAGGCTGGCTGGCAAACTCAGCCAGTGCCGCTGTCCCCACGGAAGGGTGGGAGGTAGGGTATTCCATTCCAATATCCCAAACAGATGTTTCAGTTATAAAAATAAGGCTCATTTTTAGCAAAAAGGCCCACCTGTTGAGAACCACTGTTTACTGCAAGATGTGTTTTGAATCATTTGTTTTTAACGTGCTGCAGTTGCAAGGGGAAATACCCAAGCTCTGGGATGTAGAATACACCGCATTTTGGGGATGGGGTAGCGCTGCAAATCATGCTTACTGTATCTATCTTACTGGCTTTCTCCACTGTAGCCACATAGCTACAGGTTCAGGTCTAAAAAGCTCATGTAGCCAGACCCAAAATTCAGATTGTTCCAGTAAGTTTACGAGGACTAGACAATAAGTGTAAAATTCTGTCCGTGGTATTCCTGGCCCATGAAATCACATCATCACTCTGGGAAATGAGTTTCCATTATACTCTAGTTTTAAAAAAACAAGAGAAAAGCAAGGTGGGATAAGGAGCAATGAATAGGTTCCCCTTTTTGCCAAAGGCACTGAGAAGTAAATCTACTGGCTTGGCCAATGTTCAAGTACCTTTAAATACATGTCAAGATGTGCTCCTACCAAACTCAGCAAACCTTGCAGTTAGGAAAGCAATTTTTGAACAAAAAGTTGTCCAAAGACAGTTTTCCTCATGATAAGCTTAACCAGCGCTTACAACAGAAGTACAGGCTTTGACTCATTTTTTAACTGAAGAGCTAAATTGCTATAAAAATGTAAGTAACTATCTCTCGCCTCATTAGCTGACGTTGTGTGTCCAGTGGGAGCACACATAGGACTTTCATCATCAACCCCCAAACTTGCTGGACCGCAGAGCCATGCCAAACATCTGAATTTCCTGTAAACCACCATGAACCCTTAACCTCAAAATTTTTAGCTGGAAACCCGACAAAAGAAACTGTTTTACACACTATTTAGTAAAGCCTGATACGCCACCACCACAAGGCTGGCCGACTGCCCACCACTTGGAAACACTTGACTTGCAGCGTAATGCCAGCACGCAGAGTGACGATTGCCATCAATCATGCATCCCCTGTGGGCGAAGGCAGCTGGACCTTGCAGCGTGCGCAGCCCAAGGTGCTCCCCCTGAAGTCAGTGCTGGTTCCTGGAAGCAAACATGCAGACCCTATTTGGATGGAAGGCTCTTCCTGACCTGAGGGTAGATTGCAGGACTTTCTTTTTCAGGAAAGAACTGACTGAATGGAAAATGTACTGTTGGCCGGTCTCAGGCTGTTCACAAAGGCCTGCTATATTTGCCAAGTCTTTTTGATTTGTTTTGGTAAGCGTAGGATGGAAGGGTGGCTGCAAAAAAAAATCTGAATTAAAACAACTTTTAAATATAATAAAGTGAAGTACTGCGTAGGATTTTTTTTTTAAGACAAATTAAATGTTTTGATTGGCTTGAAACAGCTCCCCCCACTGTTTTCCTGAAACTCCACTCAAACAATTATTCTTTTCCCTCCAGTTTTGTTTTTGATTCAGCTATTAAGGCATAAAAATCAGTTCCCCTGCTTAGGGTTCTCATGAAATGATGTATGAGCCTGAGTAGCGTTCAAGCTCAGAAGTAAAAAAAAGGATGTGTTTGCTGTCATCACAGGTAATTGGCTTGCTGCTTCTAAAAGCATTACAAGCCCAGGTAGATTTTCTTTTGGGTATTGGAGAATTGATGCTTGATATGACAGAAGGGCATTGGCATTTTCTTTAATCTGCCAAGCTGCCCGTGGAAGAGCTATGATGTGAGCTACTAGAAAAAAGGGGGCTTTAAAATCAGCACTGAAAGCCATGAATATTGTAATTTTCAGTCACATGCTAGAGTTGAAATTCAAAACAAATGGACTTAAAAACTACATGTCTAAAATCTATGCTCTGGTCCTGGTGGCAAGATATGTTGGGATGAACCGTGCAACACCCTGGAGAAAGGAGAAGCTTGAATCACTGCTGCAGCAGGCCATCTCTGCAAGGTTAGAAGAGAGCTGACCCAAACCTGGCTCATCAGCCACAGCGGTAATCTGTTCATGCGACTTCTAGCCATTTTGTTTAAACAGTGATGCAGCTCGTTAGAGAGGAAAGCACATTCCATACAGAAGAAGGAAGTCTGCCCCAATCTGCTTTGCCGACTGCAAAGTGGCAGCAATCATCCAGCACTTGGTAAGTTGATACGGTGAAGTTCAGTCAGGCACATTTAGTTACTACAGGTTGCCCTGACTCGGAAATAATCCAATAGTCTTTATGGTAGGCTTTTGTCTGTCTAAGCAGGGTGCACAACATTATCATTACACGTGCATGATTTCTGTGGGTAGGAAGAGAATATTGGATTTCAAGTTAATGCCTCTTCTAGCTTGTAAAATAATTTCTGATGAAGTGGGTTCAGACAAATGAGGTATTGCTGTATGAAAAACATCCTAGTGTACATCACCCCTTCACAAAAACAGGCCTATAAATAATGTCACTAGAGATCCCTCTCACATCTCACAGAAATGCATTCAGCCTGCAACAGTAACACAGATCACGAGTTAGATGATTGTTCAAAACAAAGACAGGCTCCCCCCACGCTCCCACAGTAAGTCCAGACCCGAGTTTGTTACTTCATGCTAACTCGGACTCCTGAGATGCAGGTTCTCATAAAGGTGTGTTTAAACTCCACAATCAGAGTACCACAAGATCCAGAATAGGAGATATTGTATTTTCCTGGTCAAAATCTCCTTCACAAGGCCACTTAATGGCATATTTAGCATGTGTTGAAACAGGCTGAAGCATCTTCTGGTAGCCCTTTATTATATTAAAAAACAACAACAACAGCAACAAAACCACAAAGAGATGTTCCAAGCTAATGCATGACTATCTTTGGGGTTCCCTCTTTTTGTTAAGGTTTTCACAAAATACAAAATTAAATGTCTTTTCTACATACAGAACAAAGTAGAATCAAGTAACTGATTAGAGTATGTACAAAAACTTACACATTCTGTCTTGTTCTTTAAAAAATATAAATATCAATAATGTTCAGTAGAATGGGTTGGTTTTATTTTTAAGGCTTCATTCTTTTAGATCCTTCATTATTTAATGAGGTGCCAGGTAGGCAGGAAAGGGAGGGAAGAGAGGAAGTCATGTTTTTTATTAAAGGTAATGTGTTTAATTGTTGTGAGACTCTTCCTCATCTCTGGAAGGAGGAGATTTCCCTCCACATTGATTTAAGTTTCCAGGAAGCAGAGGTGGAAGGAAAGGAAAATAAAACCTTTATTATTGCTATTTTTTTCCTTCATTAAAATCTTGTTTTAAACCTGTCTCCATTCATTGTCTTTGTAGAGAACCATCTGCCAAGTACTTGGATTAAACAGACTCAGGCAGGAGGACTGTATCCCAGGTCCACCTGGGAAAGGTTAGAGTGAGGAAGAGACTGCTGGAGGTGTTTTACCACCGACCCCGGCAGAGGTAGCAAGTGCTGCAGCTAGCGCAGCTGCTGCTGTTGCATCCCTGGGCGTGAAGTCTGTGGGGAGGCTTTCCATCAGGCACTTGAGCTGTTCCTGACCCAGTTTGATTTTATCGTCTAGCTCTCGCTGCTCTATGAGGAGTGCGGACTTCATCTTTACAAAGTGCTGGTAATCCTGGAGCTGTTCCTCAGAGAGGTAGTTGCCCAGGATTTCCAAGACCACCCGTTCTCGACGGTCAAGGTTTTCCTTCAGTTCCCGGGCATCTTCGTGCTGGCCAGCCAGCAGTTTCCTCTTCTCGTTCAGTGAACTCTGCACACACACGAGACAGCGCTTCAGTATCAGCAGCACCAAACTCACCGATTCCCCCTCTCCTTCCTCCCGATACCACGTTTGCCACCTCTCAGGGAGGCGGGGTGGCTGCTACACTCCCAGACATACTGTCAAAAGCCTGGGGGAGGAGGGTGAATTCCTTGTTATGGATTGAATGTGAATCCCACTGAATCAGACTCTGAATGTTCTAGTCAATGGAGGGCAGAAAGTGCTCCAAGAAAGTCAGTAAAATTTGCTTGAAAGCAACAACTACCAGGAAAATCTGGCTTTGTCTCTCACAACCACCCAAAGAATGTTAAAATGCGGCTTCAACTGAGGTAAAAGGCAGTGGGTTGTTCCACGACGCACAACACCATACAGCCTTTCCTCAGCTGTGGGTCACAGACATGCTGTCCTGAACACGGCCATTCTGTTTCAAGACAAAAGCCACAGGATCTGAGACATTTTTACAAACCGGGACCAAGATTCCTAGAGACAGAACCACGTTTCCTACTGCTTATACATAAGCACTAAGACAACTGCCTTCCTGTGAGCCTTTGGAGGTCCTAGCTTATACAAACAAGCACGTTCTTGTGACTGCAGCTGTCCCGCACCCTGAAAAAGGCCAAGACGCTATGGCTGTGCACATACATACCCGCTCTTCACTGTTGGCATTTTCCCCCAGACTACTCAGAACGTTCTCTACACGGGCCAGGCGTCCCGAGAGGGAGAGCAAGAGGTTCACCACCTTATCCAAATCACCAATGAACATCTTGTACTTGTCAAACTCGTTAGGTTTGCATAGCTTGCTGATCAACAGCTCCACCTCCTCTCCAAGAGCATTATTCATCTTAATGTCTGCAAGCAGACCCTCCTTGGCTTCCTTCAGGATTTCCAGTTTGTGGGTCAAGCTCCCGATGAGCTCAGCCTGTCAGAAGGGAAACACATTGCCACATCGGTCATTACCACGATCACCCTGGTCATACGGATGACGACAACAAGAGGATATGGCTACAGTTCCTGAGGAGCAGGGTCAAGCCAGCAACAGCTGACAAAGACAACATTAAGGAGGAAACAGAGAAAACTCTGAAATTTCACATCTAGGCGATAATCCGAATACCCGATCAGATTGCATGAAGATATATTTGTTCTACCATCAATGAACATTTATAAAAGAGACATCTGATTTGGTGTACCATGTTCTGATACCCAGCTACCTACATGTGAAGGATGTAGGTTGTAGGTTCTGTAAAGTCTCCACGTGAAAAGAGCTACAGTCACATCTGCATATTCCCCACTCCCTGCCCCAGCCTGAAATTGCTTGTTTGGATGTTGTACTTTATGACCCAGAACTGTACAAAACAACTGGCAGAAAAATGACTTTAAGCTGTATTCATGGCATGACAGGAGGCTAAGCTGACCCTTACTAGTTCCATATGGCTTAGCAAGAAAGAGGGAATTGCTATGTATTTTCCCCTCCTATAGTACCCTAAACTACTGACTGCTCCTTACTTGGCCACCTCAGTGTTGAGATGCAAGCCTGAAATTCAACTGTGACCAAAACTACCTGCCTGTGCAGCTGCTGCCTTATGCAGAGAGGCATCAAGTGAGCATTTACACCAAAGATGCTCTAAATTTACTTACTGACTGGGCAAAGACGTGGAGAGCACACACCCATTTTGTGAAAATGCTGGCAACTGTTTCACTGCTGAAGAAAAGGGGGCCCCCAGGGTTCGGTTACTCCAGAAACAGCAGTGCTGCACATGTGCTGGAGATCCTCATTTCAGTTAGGATTTAGGGGAAAGACATATGCAAAAGCAGAAGTCTCTGGCCTGGGGCGTGCAATTCTTGCTTCTGTTTACTCAGAACTGAGAGCACAGAGAGCAGGAAAAGCTCTTCATACAGGGGTTGGGTATTTTCAGTCTCTTCAGTTTATGCACTGCTGGGGCACCATTACATGTATGTTAATCTACTCTGCATACAAACACTGCAGGATGAAATACAAGTAAATCACAAGGTTGCCTGAAAATATTCTCTCAAAATCTTCTTTCCATCAAAACTGACGGTCACTTCAAGTAGGAAGGCAGTCTCCTTCAAAGGAGAAAGGACCTTCAAACCCAGGTCAGGCTGGGGGTTGCTCTGAATTGGCCCTTATCCCCAGGGGTGGCCAGTCAGAGTGGGGTTTAAAAGGCTGGTTTTGCAGCCGGGAAGTTAACAGCACTGTTTAGCCAGACACCACTAGATGGTACACTTTGCGTGCATCCTCTGGAGCGCATGGTTTGGTGGCTGCACTACAGCCTACTGTCAGCTTTCACATATATGCAAAGACTGAATAAAATGTGCGTAATATTCTCTTAAAACAAACATCATCAGGCTTATGCTGGAATGACTTCTAAGTCATGCCGTTTGTTAGCAGGGTAGTTCAGGGCGAGAGGAGAGCAAATCCCACCTGCCAGGATAAGGGACAACCAAAACTCCTTTACTTGGATTCTCCCTTCAGTAGGACAGGTAGCACCCACAGACAAGAACCAACAGTTGCCCTTCCCTCTGCCTGTGATGCTAATGCCACCTTCAAAAGAAAGATCCGAGGTCCTGACCAGTTGATTGCTGGACCAAATCCTAAGGGGCAAAACAAGGGATCCGTTTTCAATGAGTACGATGCCGGCAGGGGGAACTCTACAGCAGGACTCTATGGGCTGGACACAAAGGCGAGCATTAACCTCAACAGGTTTTCAGGAGGACCGAGCTGCTCAGAACTGGCAGCAGCTGTTTCTCCCTGCTCTGGGAGCTTTGCTCAAGGTGCAGACCTGCTCTCTAACCGTAGCAGGAGGCTACCTGACTGCTGGGAGGGATGTACCTTTGTCCTGAAGACATGGGAGCTGGACAGGGACTGCGAAATACTTGCTTTGTGTTCATTAATCAGTGACTCTCCTGCGATCCCAAATGCCAACCAATATAGCTCCTTTGCATACTTACAATGGAAATGAGCTTGGTTTATCCAAATGACCTCTCAGAGTGGCTGCCTTCTCAAATAATGCCTATACAAATGTTCTTTCACACAGACCATGAACAAACATACCAGGGAGATCTTGCTGTCTGGGCCTAATCGCTCCCATCTATTTCTGTTTTTCCATGCAAATGTAACCTTTGAGGCCTGGGACTTGTCCTCCGTTGCAGGCTCACATCTACTTGCAAGCCTGTCAGATGCTTGCAGCATGTCCACCGACTCCTTGGAGCAGCACCCTCATCTTGTTTAATCACTCCCTACCTGGTATAAGCAGTCAGACGGTTTTGAAGTGAACAGCACCCCAAGAATCAATCAAATGCTACAGACATGGCAGGGGCTGCGATTACCTTTGAAGCTGGGTGCTCTACAACCAATGGCTCGGGCCAGATAATTAAAGCAGCAGACAAAGGCCTTAGGCAAATGCTTTTGATTAGCAACACATGCATGATCCATCTGTGTAGACTTGCTACCCAGAATCTGTGTAGGACCACAGAAATAAGAGATGGCAGGCACAGCGACTGTCTCTAACCTATTCCAGTGGCACGGTGTGACAGCTCTTAAAGACTTGACAGGGTCCTACTTGCACCTCAAATGCTCCACAAAATAGGGCTAATCTACTCACTTAGCACTCATCATTTGTGTTATAGAGCACTTTGATGGAGGTCCCATTCTAGCTGTCACTGTATTAAAGCCTGGTATGGAACAGATTTTGCTTAGCAGATGAAAGCTGAGAACAGAAACAGTAAGGCAATATGAAAAAGAGAGGTGAGCTCTCCAAGTCAGGGCTGCAGGACAAATTGCATACTCGCAAACATCACTCAGCCTCACGACTTCTCTCTGCCTTTTTACACTTCGCATGGGGATGAAGACCCAGAGAAAATGTGGAGTTGTGCCAGAGACACGTGAATTCTCTGCACTTTGACAGAGAGGCTGAGTTTGGGAGCCTTTCTTTAAATCCATGCCTGATTTCAGTGCAAGAAGAATTAAGGACTGTATTTACAGCATATGGGACTTGCACAAATATTTGTATCATTCAGTATGTTTAAACGCTGCTGTTGTACAAACAGCATGAAATATGGGCTGTGCTATGTTGTCCAGTCCAATGTAGGAACTTTTAAAGTTACAGGTGGGCAGGCACAGCAGCTTTTGACAGGAAGGTAGTAGGTGTGTGAAGGGAGGCACAGACAGGCAAGTATCTGCCTGTGGCTCCTTGGGATTCGTGAGCTTCGCAACATGTCTGTAATTACAAGGTAACCAATGTGAGACAACCACCTGAGCAAATTAGAAGGCCCTGCAAAAGCCCTGGAAGACAGAGCACCCAAGCCTACAGCAAGAACTGCAGGTGCCATTCCTCAGTGAAATGTAGCCGCAATAACAGAGGAAAATATTTCCTCCTCTCCTGCCCTGCTCTCCTCCCACCCAAGTCATCACACCGAGGTCATGCTGACTGAGCTGCTGATGCGCACATAGCTTTCAGCAGGTCAGTGAAACAATAAAGTGTGTGGGGGGAAGGGTAACCAATGTTTCTTTGGAGGCAGTGAGTGCAGACAGCAGGTAAAATGGGTGAACTGGCTTCGCTGAAGAGGAAAATCCTAGGGCGAAACCTCATGCACTAAGACAGTGCAGTCACCAGCTGGACTCTGTTCCTATTTCTAACCCGAGCTGTCCTTGCTCAAGTCACTTCACCTCTCCTTTTCCCTTCCTTGCTACGGGACAGGGACTGCCTCTTACAACCTGTACGTTCAGCATTTGGCATAACACAGGCCCGCCTCATGGTTGTGCAAGATCTGTACTCAGTAAGTACTCAGATTAGCTCTCTTCTTTCAATCTGGGTCACCCTAACGAAGCTTCACAGCTGGCCTCAATGCACCCAGCCCCCACACAACTTGGGACTGCCAAAAGCTGACATCAAATAGAAATGCACTTCATTTTAGGGCTTATTATTATTTCAGGAATGTAACCAGCAAATGGTGGTGTGTGCTGAATTTACCTTCTTCTCATTGATGTCTAGCAGCTCCTCTTCCTCACCTACTTCTTCTGGCAAGTCCTTGATTTTATTCAGCAGTTCTGCTTTGGGTGCTGAAACACTGTAATAAGCAGGACAGGTGACCAGGGTTACAGGAGCTTCCTTTTCTTCTCTCCTACACCACGGGGAAAAAAAAGGAGAAGTTCAGTCTGGCCGTGACCTTTTCCCATGCCTAAATCCATGGTTTTCCAGCACTCCCTCTTTGGTACCTTTCCAGTGTTATTAACCACAAAGGAAATGGCCAATTCCTGCCATCAGAGGGTGCATGTCGACTGCTTTCGTATCTCGCCCCTGCACAGAACAGCACAGCTGCTCTGTTAAAATGTTGACTGGTTAACAATTCTCTACAGGATCAGATCCTTGCTGAAGGCAAATTAGCACAGCTCAGCTCGTGATGGATAGACAGACCATCTTATGTGGCATGGTGCATTACAACTTATTTCTGTATGGCTCTCCAGCTGTCACTTGGGAGTCTCTGTCTTAAAAGAAAAACACTGGAGGACTTGGGCTGATCTCTGCACCCTCCTGTAATAAGAAGGCACCCCCATCCCTCCTTCCAAAATTTGGCCTCATTATCTTTCTGCCTGCCACTGGTTTGGTCCTGATTTTACTCTCATATCTCTGTTACCGTGCTTTAGACTGAATTGCTTCAGATTACAACGATTAACATAGCAAAATCAAACAACATCTCCAGAGATGGTTCACTTCCTGCCCTGTTACCAAGCTCAGCATTATTTTCTACACAGCCCAGAGAGGTAAGCTCAAAGGCTGCACATACAGCCAAGCTCATGAGAAAGGGAATTCAGAAATGCCCCGCCAGTCCTCATGCCTGGGAATGGAGAAACTCACTCTCTGCCAGCATCCACCTATACAGATACAGAAAAAATCAGGACAGGCTTGTCCTTAAAAGCAAGCAAGCAGCGAGTTCTGCTGCGACATTAGCCCACCACCCAAACAAGCAGTGCTTACGTGTCATCTTCGACTGCTGTCCTGCTAACTTTCTTCTGCGTCATCTTCCTTTTCATGTTGCTCTCCTTCAGCAAGCTGGTTCCACTGGGGAAAAGCCCTTCCATTAAGTCCATGGTTGTCTTCATTTTGGAATCTGGGTCCAGGATATCAGCCAAAGACTTGTCTTTATGGACAATTTCTTTTGCTAGAGCCTCGGACTTAATATCCTCTGGGGTCTTTTTCTTTGTTTTCACTGGAGGTGCTGCGCTGAGTATCCCGGAGTCCAGGCTGCCATTTTCTGACTCTCCGGTGATGACTGCTGGCTCCCTGTGGTTACCTTCAGGTTGAGTTATGGGCTGTCTATCAGCACTTGGAGGCCCTTCAGTAGAAGCAGGTAATGGGTGCTGCTTATCCACAGCAGACGGAGAGCTAGTCCTCTTTGATGCAGGCGGTGAGAGGGGCCAATTATTTTCACCGATACTGGTGCCCAACCCTGTTATCTCCCTCTCGGCCAGGGCTTTGGGAAAGCTTTTGAAGCTGCTATGGACAGAAAAATTCTGTGAGATGAAGATAAACTTGCCACACAGGACCATTGTGAACACATAGTGAAGGCCTAAGACAAGTAAGTTTTCCTTCTTTCACTTATTCTTGTGTCTTTCTTCTCATTTCAACATGGAAAGGCCCACAGTATGAAGCTCCTGGCACCAGAAGCATATTGTCCCCTCAACCTGGACACTGCTGTTTTGTCATTCCAACACAGGAAGTACTAGTGAGGGAAGAGTCACTTGGCTTTCTGCTCACAAGCTGGGGACATTGCGTCTCACCACCTGGGAGTACCATCCCGAGCAGCCTATACTCATTTGTCTTCTTCATGTTGGAAAAGCTAATCACTACCACAGCCCTGGACAGATTTTTCCCGGATGGAAATCAGAGCAGCTCCTTGGGAGCGAGGGAAGCTGTGCCGAGTTAAGCCAGCTGGGCACCTAGCCCAAAGTCCTATCCTTCAGGAAAAAATTCACTATAGAGTGTGACTGTGACATACTTGTGTTGTTACTTCTTGGCAGATGGTCACTGTTTCGTAACAGCATTATTCTGTGCCAGGTCTAACATGTATTCTGGGAAACTCTAACTGTTTGGAAAAACCATCATGGATTTTCATAGTTCTCTCTCAAAAACCAGTAACTGGAAGGAGTCGGCAGCCATTTTAACTCTTCAAGCTAGTGCGAGTAAGAAGCAACCCCACTGAAATCTATATGGTAACTGCAGGGAGAACAAGACCAGGATAGTTTCTCACCCATAACCTCCTTTGCCTTGCTGGCTAAGCACCTGTCAGTGCATCTGCTGATGGGCCACAAAGCTTTTTCCCTTCTTGCTTTCTGCCCTGCCCTGGCCACATCATTTGACAACGCTCTTGGCAGCCAGCAAAGCCTAGCGGCAGCGAGTCTGCCTGTCTGTCCCTCTCCTCACTCTACTGCAAGCCTCCCGCTCAGCTAGCAGCTGTGGGTGGGTCATCACGGTACGCGGAGCTCAGTCACATTTGTCTGGAGCCCTGCATATCTTACTGTATATGGCCCTACAAAGCCCGAGACGCGGCGTTACAGCCCCCCCTTACCTCACTTTGGCCTCCTCTGTGAGCCTGGTGGATTTGTCTCCAGCTGCCCCATTCCCCTCAAGCGCCACCGCTGGGGGAGTAGGTGGGAATTCCTCCATGCCGTTTGCAGAAGTGCAAGAGCTCAGCTCAGGAAGAGGACGGGATGGCAGTGGGGGTGACAACGGTGAAGCAATGACACCGGGCTGGGCAGGCATGAAAAACACCTCGTCGTCTTCATCGTCCTGCAGCAATGGCGGGGGCGTGAGCTGCAGGCCCGACTCCGAGATTCGGAGATGGGTTGTCCCCTGAGGAGGAGGAGTCTCTGGGTCAGAAGAAGTGCTGCTCTGTGTCGGCAGGGACTGCCACCTCTGGAAGAACTTTGGCCCAGCCGCTGGAGGAGACACCATAGCCCTTGCGTAGCTGTTGTCTTTGACCGAATGAGCCCACACCACTTTGGGCGGGAGGGATCTGTGAAGCAGCCCAGCTTTCCTTCTCCGCATCATTTCTTCCGCGGGAGTTTCAGGGGATCTATCCTGGACACCATCCAAACACTGTGCCTGAATATTACCGTTGCCCTCAGGGGGAACAGCATCTCGTTTGGCATGGTGCTGTCTCAGAGCCTGGCCATCACCTGCACTCTGGAAGTCTGAGGGAGTCTGGGTGGGTGTATTAGGGGAGGACTGGTCAGATCCAGAAGGAGTAAGGTTAAGGAACAAGGGTTTAAAACCTTGCTTTTGCTCAGGATAGTGACTCCTTGCCTCTGTTGGGGATGGGACAAATGCAGAAGTCCCACTATCTGGCCTGGAAAGTTCTGAGAGCTTGTGGTTCTCGGTCAGCGTGGCAGACCCGGTAACAACCTCGCTGCTGTGGCGAGGATGGGGATAATAACTTGTGAATGCCATTTTTTCTGAGTGGCTTCTTTCTTGCTTGCTGAAAGACCTAAATACCAAGAGACAGACCATGATAAGATTAATAATTAATCAATGAGCAAGGAAAGCTATTGTGCACCTCCTTAATGAGCAAATTATGCAACCGTATCAGAGGCCTGGGTCAGTGCTTGCTGATCTAGGTGAGGTGCAATTGTGCTTTGAAACTGGTGGTAAAATACAGTCTACTAATGCTAGGGACACAGAGCCAAATCCATTCCCACTGACCATCTCCCATCATTTTCAGCGTGTGCTAGATCACACACACATGTGCATACATGTAGTAAGCATCACAGCAATAACTCTATAGAAAAAAATCTTAGGGAAACCTAAGTGCCTGGCTTCCTTTCCAGCCTTCCTTTGAATTTTGTTTGTTACACATGGGGCTAGTAGCAACTGCTGTAATATAGACTACTTGACATTATCTACCATCAAACTCCATTCTCAATTGCTGATAATTTTAAGAATTTCAGCTTTATGGGCCAAAAATCCCCACAACATTATCTGCTCCTTTTGGAAAGGTGCTATTAAAATGATTCAACTGTCTCCGAGAACGAAGTGAGGCCAAAAAATGCTCTATTTTGATGGCAGAGAAAAATTAAAAAAGCTTTTACAATCTCGGAATCCTGTTAGAAAAAAGAGCTCCACTCAGATAGGCAGGTGTTACAAAAACCAAAGCCAATACACTTCAACTGCAAACGGACGTTAAGGCTGCAAAGGCAGCAGATAAAATTATTCCTTCCAGGTCTTTAAAGATGTTCTCATGTGAGTCTGAGAAACAGTGCCTGGCCTTTGAAGTGAGGATCCTCCTCAGAATACATAGCCAAACCTACTTGCCCGTACAGCTATTCAGCTGGAAACCAAAATGACCAGTAATAATAGTGCTAGCAGATGCAAGAGAAGATGGCCTAAAAACATGAGGCCATGCCATAAACAATAAAATACAATAAAGCTCTACTGCCAATGTATTTTCTGTTCTTGAGATGCATGGTTCAAATAATGTGACACTGCTAATCTGTGATGTTTGAGACTTGGGCCCCAAATTTGCTCTCAGATGTACTGGTACAAATTAAGAATAAGTGTCAAAAACAGGGGTCGTTCTGGCTTTATTCTGGTGTAATTGAGAATAGAATTTGGCAACCTTTGCCTGGGGGTGGGGAAACTTCCCAGACAGATTGCTCTTGGTATTGTCTGTGGTTCCTGGACAGTAGCAATGTGTATTCTTTTCAGATGCTCAGTGTTTGTCAGAAATGCCAGATGGTAATTCTCTAATTGAAAGATCTCTCCTACTGTGGAAGCAACTGTGGATTCTAAAACTGGTGGAGCAACAACCACTTCCAACAGTGCTTACGAGACAGCTATTGATGACACCTGGAGAGTAGCATAAGCATGGGGCGTAAGTCACAGAGCACGTGTGACCGGACCAAGTGACTGCTGACCAGGGTTTCTCTAACTTCACCATGTGACAGTTTTCCTCCTTGAGCAAGAGAGGTGGTAGGGATGGTCCCATCTCCTCTCCAGCACATTAAGCAGCTGTATCCCAAGGAAACCTAGAAGCGTAATTCCTACTGCCTGCTGTTGCCTTCCCTGAAAGGCCCACGCATGGACTATGCTACAGACAGCGACAGGATAGTGATAGTTAGATGTGAGAGGACCATCTAGAAAACCAGCTATTTTGGGCTGACAATCACAGGACAGACAAAGACCGCATCTCTTAAGGGATAGATTAAAGATGCTACAATAATCCCACATGAATCAGACCGTGAAATACTCACTCACACTGGGGCAGGTGAACATTCAACAGTATCCTAATAGTGGAACTCCTTCTGTGAATCATTGACACATGGGTAAGGTCCTGGTCTACCTGTCCCTTTCAGTCTGCAGAGGATTCAGACCTTGTTCTCACTGCGAGTTAAATGTAAAACTTCTACTGGCTTCAGCAGTGAATGATCAGAGAGCCCTCTGGCTTCCAAAACTCATGCCGGTTCTCTTTCAGGTCATTTCAGGTGCAGTAACATAAGAAAAATCACTCAGCAGCTGAGGCGCGTAGGGAGTGGTTTGCAGACTGTGTAGTGGGACCCTGTGTCCTCAGAGCCAAGGACTTTATCCTGTCTTCTCCCATCCCCTTGTTCTATCTTTTGGGAAATCCAGTTCTGATCAAGAAGGGAAAGCAACCTCACATCTCCCAGAAGAAATGTCCTTGCAGAGCATGCAGGATGCCTACGCAGCAGAAACATCATAAAACTGTTAATACCAATAATCTTTGTGCAGTAAAGCGTGAAAATGAGAAACCTACATTTCGTGCCCCAATAAACTTGTTTTCAGTCTGGGTGTTCAATCCCGTTACTTGGAAAATAGGTTGGGGAAAAAAAAAAAGGAAGCTGCAAGTAGTTATTGAGGAGAATGATGAAATACCATCTCTAGAAGAAATGGGGAGGCAGGATGAACTAAACCAGCTGTATTGTTCTCTTAGGAAAAAAAAGGAAAAAGTTACACTGAATCAAAGTAAACGGGTGTGTTTTAAATAATCATAAAAGGATGTGCCTGAAGGCAGATTGAGTCCCTCTAAAACAACATTTACGTCTTCTTAGGGGCAAAACCAGCCAGCCAGTCAGAAGTAAGATCCAGCTAGACTAGGAGCCTTTCTCTACTTCTAGCTGTGGCTTCCTGACCCAGAGCTGCATGGTGAAACCTTTGGAGACAGCAATGTTAACTCCCACTGTGACAACAGAGTGGGTTGACATTTACTGCAAGTTTGTGAGAAACAGAGCTCCTTTGTGAAAAATTCTTTTAGTCCCTCTTGATGGTTTTTACTGTAATACGAGTTAGCTGTTTGGGCACTGGGAGCTTAGGGCAAACATCTTATTTATTATTTAAATGTAAATACAGCAAGATCAACTTCAGTTCTAGTTAACTTCAAAACAATCCACTGCTAAGTGGACAGTTACATAAGTCCTAATATTATGATTTTTATGATCACACTTTTCTATTTTTAAAAACGTTTCTCTCTCCCCTGTTGCTGAGCAAAAATATCCTGCCTGCACAAAGGAAAGCAGCCTAAACACAAGCTCCCAATTCAGCAAGATAAATGAAATCTCCCTGTTTTAGTCCATGCAAATGTTCACTTGCTTTTGGGGAGGCAGCATCCTGGACCGGAGAAAACCAGACAGAGCGGGACATCAAGGTATTTTTTCCTTTAGAATCCTTAAGTTATGACAGCATCTAGATGCGAGTTCTAACAGCAGATCAAACACATTTTGGAAGTTACATAACTGGAAATTTGCTGCAGAAACATGCTCCAAGATGACATGAGGAGGACTTGATAGTGAATTAATATCTATAGTGAAAAAAAAAAAAGCTCACAGCAATGTACTCCTCCTAATTCTGCTGGACGGAACACACCCAGAACTGTGTCCATGCAGACGTTTTCTCTAGTTTGTCACGATCCATCCATTTACATAAACACATGACAACTGCTGCTGGCAGCAGGATGGCAAGAGCTGATCCTGCAGTAACAAAGTGGACATTAACATATACGTACCTGGTTCCTGCGCTGACCACATAGAAAGGATCTCTCACCATGGGGCCAAATTCACTGCCTTCCCTTCTCAGCAGGTCCTGGAGTGCAAAGACAGTATTAGCAGCGAGTGGAAAGCAAAACAAAATAACAAAACACTGATGCTTCCTAGCAAGAAGAGACCATAGCATGTGCCATATACAGATGGGAGGAAAACTCTAGCGTGGCGTACTGCTCCCCAGTACCCTACTCCTGCTTAGAGGACTTGTCTGCCTTTTTCTGGATGGATTGTGGGCCAACAGGCAGACTTATTCAGAGCAATGGTTTTTTAAAACCTCTCAGCAAGTCCTTGCCTCTTCTAAAAACATGCTCAAGGGTATCAGTGGGACCTGGGTGTTCACCTCTGTTTTACATGCAAGCAAGAAGCTGGGACATCACTGAAGCAGCCTTAACCGGGGAAGCTAAACAGTGAACAATCTGTGCCCAAGCTCAGTGCCAAAACAGGATGGAGACGCTGCAGAGATGTTGAATGTCACCAAGGTTGGAAACTCCAGCAACAGGCAGAGGTGCTGAAAAACATCGCTAAGTTTGGCACTTGATTCTTTTGAAAACCAAAGCGCAGGAACTACCGTCTTTAGGCATTAATGTCATCTAAAACCAGATAAGTTTTGCAGCTGAAATACCTTTGTAAATCTGACTCTCTCTGCCCTAGAGCTCCCACCATAGAACACCAGCCTATTATGAGACATGAAAGCAAATGCTCAGCCTGCTTTTGAAGAGGTTGGTATTTTCTCCTGTACGATCTTTCCAGCAGAGAGCATTTCAGTGCCCCCTTACTCCACACTCTTAGTAATCTGCTTTTTTGGTCAGCGTTGTTGCAGAGGGACGATAAGTGCAGATCTTGATTTAGGAGTCTGGGAGCTGGGAAATATGCAGGCTGAGACAGACTAAAGAAGCAGAGAGGAAGGAAGGCTGAGAATGCGTTCTGAAGACTGAGAGCTAAAAATTCCACATGGCTATCAATTTCTTTATATCTTTAAACAAATTCCTACAGTGACATTGCAATGTGATTTATATGCAGCCTGAAAGGAACATTAGACACTGTACACAAGGCCCTGAAAAACATACAGTGAGGCAGAGAAGTCTGCTGCTAAACTGGTAATAAACATTTCCCACAAAAAATCTGAAAAGGCCAAAAAAATAAATAATTAAAAAAAATCACCCTGTTGCTTTGGCTTTGTCCCCCACTTTTGTAGCTCTGGTTTTGTATTGGAGACAGATCAGAAACAAAACTAATTAAGTGAGCACTTAAACATATACTTCCCTTTCAAACAGACACTTATGGATTGGTGTCTATGTTGGAAGTCAAACATGCTTTCTTCAATTAGGATTTAAGAACAGGATCTTCACAAGTGCCTTGCTGCCTATGGGACTAAATCCTCATTCCAGAACTGGATAAAGCTAAATCACTCTGGGTAACAGCAGTAAGGGCTCTCCCCTCTTCTGTATTTGAACTAAGACATTGTAAGCAGGTCTGCAGTGCTGTTCATCGTCTTCCTCGAGTCAGCTTCCAACAGGCAGAAACTCTGGTTTGCCTGCTGAACGTATGCAAGATTAAAAATGAGCCAACAAGGGGGAAATAAAGATCTCAAGAACTGCCCTGTATGTCCCCTGCCCGAGAGAGTGGGCTGGGTAAAAATGAACTAGGGCTGCTCGTTGTCCAACCTGTCATTGAAAAGTGCATTTTAGTGATTTTTCTCTTTCTGGATGCCTGTTTTTATTGCCGCTCTGACTGTTCCAGGAAACAGAGAAAGAGTCGCAGCTTGGCCTTTACCCTAACTCTTTCTTAAGGACTGTCCTCTTACTGAATGCAAGACTTCATGATCAGCAAGTGTGACAAAATTGCACAGATGAGCGTGATGCCTGGCTGGTGTGGAAAAATACTGATGATGGGATGAGACAGCGGTGGTTATGGAAATGCATTCTGGTCACTTGATATTCACAAGCTGCTTTTTTAATTCTCTCTATTTAAAAACTTAGCGTGGGATCTGAGGTCTGTTGAGGGAGGACATTTAGAATGAAGCACACGACGAGTTTGGGAGGACAGCTCCTTCCCCTGCACCCCAGTTTGGCCTGTTTCCAAGATGCTGCCCAGAGTCTCCTTTACATTACTTGACCCAGTACCACTTTGTTATAGCTAGGTAATCTGTTCTGGGCCAGTGGCAAGTGCAAGAGTCGAAGCAGATGTCCTGGATCTCAGCTGCCCTGTAAATACGTGAGACTGTCCAAACACCGAGACTATTTGGAGCGAGGAGCCTGTCCACACATTTTGGTTGTTTCCTCCCTCTCCCTGTGATGAATGGAGCCTGGCGTGGAAACGGGGATTGGGCAGCAGACCCATCACTGTTGTAAACCCATGCGGCTCTACCAGTTGCAGTTACCTAAATAGGTCTGAACAGATTTCAGCCAGCTGAAGAGCTGGCCTGGACAGTTGTTCTTTAAGTAGTTAGCCTGTTTCTACTATTTACCATCATCAGAGTCAGTCAAATTCCCTATTTGTGACATCAGTGCAATGTTCCCAACCGCCAAGCAGGGGACATGGAAAGAGCGGCCAGGGTCTCCACTAAGTTTTCTCTGCAATGTTTCCCTCCAGGGCTTGGAGGCAAAACATAATGGTTACTTGGCAGTTCGTCCGCTGAACATTTCCCAGCACTGTCAGGCACAGTGGGAGCCAGAGCAATTCCAGGCAGCCTTTAGTCTTCTCTACTTTGCACCGGGAAAGTGGACTAAGGCAGAAAGCAGCAACAGCATATCACCACCTTAATGGTACACCCCACCGGAAAGGTACTCGGTGCTCCTCCAGTGATGCTGACAGGTAAGATCAGGACACCTCAGATGGGATGTCCAGAGCAGCAAGAACACATGCACACTACCAGCATATGCACTGAAATCCCAGCATCAATGAAATCCCTGAAATAGCCCCGACAGTAAGAAAGCTGAACAGAAGCAGTACCCCACCAGCAAGCATTTAAAACAGCATCCTGGTAATTGAAACGCAATAAACTGTCTCCATCTCAATCTGCACTTAACCTCTCTCTAACCAATGGAGTAATTGCCATGACTGAACATCAGCCTGCCCTCCAACATCCCCCCTCATTCCCTGGTTCAGAGAGCCCTGCCTGCCTGCACACATGATCCAGTTTGCACATACCTGGTGTTTCTTATCCGCCGTGGGAGACGATCTGGAACGTACATGCACAGGGACTGTCTGATTGTCATACCTATCAAGCAAGTCTTCCACAGACACCGATTTCCCAGATTTCCTGGTGGTGGAGTGTGTTTCAAAGACCTGCTCCTGCTTCCTGTAGTGAGGCTGGCCCTGCATGCCCAGAGGGTCTGTCTGCGTGCCTTTGGTGAGCTCCGTTTTGGCTCTGTAGTCCCGGCACCTCTCTGTTTTCGGTCGGCTTGTGACCAAGCTGTCTTGGTGCCCTGTCTTCTTCTCATCTCCACTCATATCGAAGCAGCCCATCAGGCCAGGAGGAAGCGTGGACGATATCCGCCCCGTCCTGGATATCCGCTCTATGGACTCTCTCCGTCGGTAAAGGTTCTGGTCCTGGAGGGAATTCATGCTGGAGGCAGAGGAAAGGCTCTGGCTGTCTGGGCCACCTGCCTGTAGGTAGGAGCTGTGGGAGCGCTCCCTCAGCAGTCCGACATCTTGTGAGGATGGCCGTCTCCCTGTTTTGCGCTCGATGTAGTCAGCGAGGGCGTTCTGCTGGAGTTGCTTGAGCTCCGGCTTGGAGAGGCTGGCTGTGGAAGAAGCTTTGCCATCCCTTTCGAAGATCTTACGCCGGTCAGCCACCGTGTTCTCTGGGAAGACAAAATGGATGCTCTTCTTCTGGAAGGAGAAAGGCGATGGCTCCCCATCAGAGATGCCCACCTCGTTCATCTTCTCCGGCTCCGAGTAAGACCGCTTCTTCTGCTCTGCCGTCAGCCGCTTTCGACCCCCGATGCGCAAGATGTGCTGTGTCTTGGTGTAGTCCAGGGCGGAGAGGCTGCCTTCCGTCGGCGTGATACTGTGCCTCTCCTTCGGGGTATGGGGAGACGCCGCCGTGCTCCTCATGCCCACGTGGGCCGAGGCAGGCCTCTGGGTCGTCCTCTTGGGTGCGCTCCCAAACGGGGGGCTGATGCGACGGAAGGAAGTAGCCCTCAACACCCTGGACTGAGCATCTTTAATGCTGTTCCTGTAGGCCCTGTTAAATGGTGTGTCCAGCTGTGACCCGTGGGCATCCTGGACATTATCCTTCCAGAGGATCTCCTTCTCAGGCTCACCTCCCAGCTGGAATGTGCTTTTACTCCTCGGTAGCTGAGCCACCCTTATTTGCACCTCATTTTCAGGACACAGGCTGTAGTATTCGCTGGGTCTTGCCTGCTTCACCGAAGCCGCCATCTGCAACTCTATGGGGCGCCAGTCAGCCTCTTCCAGCTTCCCGTTCCTGACAGAGGGGCTGGAGACCCTGCCTGGCTCACTGGGCAGCTGGCCAGGCTCACGGAGCTTGCTCCGCATGTCCTCCAGGCTGTGCAGAGAGCACCTCGCGCTGGAGGCCTGGCTCGTCCTGCTTGGCCCGTAGTGCTGGCCGAAGCTGGGAACGCCAGCGCTCTGGGGCCAGTGAGTGCTTTGCTCTCGCTGTTCAAACTTGCTGACCTTCTCTAGCACCGAGCAGCGGGGCTTGCCAGCGTCTGGTTTGCCATAGGGAAAGCTTTGGGTGCTGCTAGAGCTGAGCCGGCTCCTCCCAAAATCAGAGGTCTTTGGGTGCTGCGGAGAAGGAGGCTCTTCGCACTCTGGCTCGGCAGCATGGAATGGAGTCACGCTCGTGCCCTCCTCCTCCTGCCTCGCAAAGGCCTGTGGGTCCACGTCACTCCACTGTTTGTGCCCCTGTCCCCTGTGATCCTTCTCCTCTTTATTGCTGCTGTTCAAGAAGGACAGTTTGGTGTTGGAATAACCCTCGCCTGGTTGCATCTCTTTTACCTCGGAGCTGCTTTGTCTCCTGGAGCTCTCTGGGATGTTCTGCAAGGAGGAGAAGCCATACTGCTTGGCCCTGCTGTGACCCCACTGGTGGTGAGCAGCAGCGTCTCTCTCGTTTATCTGTGTGTTGCCATTTTTGTCCTCCTGGGATTCAGCTGTCCAGTCCTCTTTGGGCTGGTAATGGGTTTTTCTCTCACTAGCATCCCTCAGATGGGGCTGCGGAGCTTGAAGACTGTGTTTGGAGGCCTGCGCAGTACCTGCAGTCTCTCGGTTGCTGTGTGCTACCTTGTAGAGAGGTAACAACTCCTCCTTTCTCGACGTGGTCAGGCAGACTTCTGGGCCTGCCGCGCTAGGAGGTTTCTGCTGGAGAAGTTTTGCTGCAGCATCGTGCTTTCTCTCAGCTGCTGGGGGCTGGTAGAAGATGGTTGATCTGTTTGTAGTGCTTTGGCTTCCATTCTCATCAAAGCCCAGGGTGCTGCTGGCTACGGCCTTGTCATAAGAGACTGGAAGAGGCGCTGAGTACCCGCTTTCTTTGGCCAGAGCTGGATAAAGCATCCCGTTATTGCTTGCAGAAGGCTGGGGCACCTGGGCATAGTGCGGCTCTGGGGAAGGTACTGGGTAGACACCCGTAGGCAGCAGGGGCTGCCCCGGCTGGGCTGGCTGGGAATAGCTCTGCTTGGGCTTCATGGTGGGGCTGCTCTCTGGGCTCTTCTCCACCACAGTGTGCAGATGCCCTTCTCCGAAGGGGGTTTTCAGCAGCGGACCCTGGGATAGAGCGCTGACAAGCAGAGGCCAGGCCCCTTTCGCGTGGGTTCTACCAGGCTTGTTCAGATCAAGGCCAGTGCATGAGCTGGGCCTCTCGTGATGCCTAATGGCTGCGTAGCTGTCGCTGCGAGTGGGAGGCAAGGGAGGTCCCTTGGGGGGCTGGCTCTTGCTGTCTGAGGAGCCCTGGCCTGGCTGCGCCCAGGAGGGAGCTGTGTTGTGCCGGCTGAAGCCGTGGAGCCTGCTGTGGCCGCGACCATCCAGTGAAGCCCGGGCCTCACAACTTGGAAGCAAGGCAGAGGACTGCACCTCATACTCCTCAGAGATCCCTCGCTGGGCGTCGTAGACTGTCTTGACATACCTGATGTCAGCTTGCCTCATGCCCTCCTGCAGGCCACCTCGGGACTGCATGCTGTCTGTAGAGCAGGAGTGCTCCTTGCTGAATGGAGGAGCGGGATACTCGGGGATGCTAGAGTTGGTGGAGAAGGAGCTGTAGGCAGAGTCTCTCTTGCTGTGGAAGTGGGAGAGCTGGTCGATGCTGTTGGTGGATTTGGCCGGGGACAGGTGACAAGGGTGATAGCCAGGGGAGGAGTGGTCCAAGCTCTCCATGCTGCCCCGGGAACTGTACTGATCAGGACTTCTCCTCAGATAGCCATGCTCATAGCCAGAGAGATCGCTGGTTGAGGAGCTGAGGAAGAGCGAGAGAAGAGTAAAAACCCACTGTCAGCAGAGGAGAGGCACAACAACTTATAAGTGAGCTCAGAAGCAAGATGTTTAGTTTTGAGAAGTGCAGATGAAAACCCATATTTGGGCCTTACTCCATCCCATCTGCAGTCATCCCAGTTCACAAAGAGGAACTGCTTGACATTGCAACACATGGCTCTTACTTACCACAGAAGGGTGGGAAGGAAACACAGACAGAAAGACAGTGCATCTCTGGAGCCAGGGAGGATCAACCCCACCCATCAAACCTATCCTAAGCACTTGGAAAGCTGAATGAGTGCCGACGCCACCGAGGAGGAGGAGAGGAGCACAAGAGGCGTTCTGGGAGGAATCTAATCTCTTTCTTTTTTTCCCATTTCATTTCTTTTTATGGAGATGAAGACTATGCCCTGGCAGGCTTCCTGGAAATTCAGCTGTCCTAAGGATAGTTTGTTTGCTGCGAGAAAACTAAACTGACAAGACAGAGAAAAGATGCACGTGTTTGTGCGTGGAGGCAAGCGGGGGTGCAACAATAGAAACAGTTTGACAATGCCCCAGGAAGTCTTCACAGCCGCCTCCTCATGTAGCTGAGCAGGTGCAGGTACACCTTGGCACCTGCTCCGAGATACACGTGTGTCAAAAGAGGACTTGTGGCCACCAGAGACGTGTTCAAAAGAAGGATATTCAAGATCTTACTATCAGTGGGAAGGGAGGTCCTTGTGCCGGCCACAGTTCTTTTCACATCTCACAAGGGGATATCACAAATTTATGTGGAGTTTCCCCTGGCTAATCTCTCCTCCCAGATTCAAGCAAATACACTGAGGATTGGGAAGCGTAGCCTCAGGATTTCACTCTTCTTCCCTCTGTTCTCAGCTCCCCTCCCTTAGACATTGCTTTTTCTAGTTCCCTGTGCAACTACATGCGCTGTCCTGGCACAGCCACAGGAAAGCACCAGGAAAGGAAAGACTTCGGTCCCACACAAAGGGTGGCAGGGCAAGGGTCAGAGCTGGAAGCAGGAATGGAGAGGAGCCTGGGTCTGCCAGGGCGCAAGCTGCAGCCTCAACTGGCACCGGGAAAAACAAGCTCCATTTCTGTGTGCTTTGCTCCACTGGGATAACAAAACCAAACCTGCTCCATGCAGCGGGGGAGCTGGGGATACACAGCAGCTCTGGGAATCAAAAGGCAGCAGGTGTGTTCGGTAACCCCCTCCCTAAAAAGCATCTGCTGAAAAGTCTAAAGCTTGCTCCAGATCATATCCCAGCCACAGTCAGTTCTACCCTGCTGGATTAACACTGACAAGCCCAAAGGACAGACAGTGGGGAGAGGGCTGCTAAGGACGAGGAAAAGCAGAAGGAAGACTGCTCGCGATGGGAAAAAGCAGCAGCTCTGCAGAGAGATGCAGAGGAACATAGAGACAGGCAGAAAGAGATATGGCAAATCTCAGGATAAAGCTGGTTTACTCATTTAAATGCACCACGCTATTTTAGTTTCAAATAAATATCTCCCTGGCAATGCCCAGCGCAGCGCTGGCCAGCTGGCCACTAGATGTTCCCCGTGCTCCTCTTCAAGCACCCGGGAGACAGAGCTTTGCTGCCAAAGGCTCTGCCAGGACCTGTGGCTGGGAAGCAAAGCCCCTCAGTGGGAAATGAATATGCTACAGCATGATCTGTGCTGAAGGCCAGAGATGAACATACATTTTTTTCTGCAACCATCTCCTCACTTCTTTTAATGCTCTCTTTCCTTTTCCCTCCCCTCTGCCAAGGCTTAGTTTCACCTGTAGAAGAAATGATGTTTAAATCCCAGTGGCTATAAGCAGAGTTTCCTGCTCCTGAAACCCTTCTGCCTTTCCAGGGAAAATCCTCCAAGGGCAGACTTTAAACTTGCCCCCCTCAAAGCCTACCACCAAGTACCTTTTGGGGCTGCTCAAGGTAGCTGAGGGGTACGTCTGCCCTGGGCATCTCTCCTCTGTGTACTCACCACACTGTGTAGCCTCACAGAAACAGCCCCAGTGCGCTGGGATCTTATCACTGCTTCCAATCTGCCTAGGCCATGGTCCATGGCCAAAACCAGAGGTGCCTCATACCACCTTCTTTTAACAGCACTATGGTTACTAGTTTAGTCTTTTGGGGACTGATAAACCACTGCCCTAACTTCTTAGAGAAACAGCCATGCATATACAGTTATGATAAAGCTGACCCCTGCAGAAAGTAATTGCCAAAACCAAGAAATCCCTTGCTGACTTCTCACCCTGGGAGTGTCGTCGGTGATGCACTGCTTATGGCTGCTCCTGAGAGCGGCTCAGTTATGCTGACAGGCACAGTTGCCCTGCTACCTACATCCTTTTCTTCCTTTTTTTTAATAGGCTAACTTTGACTTCGGATTTCTTTTCCTTGGCTGGGGAAACAACCATGCTGTGTTTCTACATGGAGGCAGTCTGCAGAGCAGGTCTCCAGCTCCTGCATCCGGATCCACAGAAAGCTGCATTAACGTCCTGACAGTGGGCTCCCATCTTGGCAGGAAGGGGGATTTCTAAAGCAATTCATTTCCTAGCTGTTAATCAACTCACAGAGCACTTAAAGGACGAAAATACGGCCACTTTATCTGGGTAACCAAACAGGAGCTGAAGCCTTCCTAACTCTAATGCTAACCCTGGCTGTTTGTAAACCTGTCCAGCTGTATGGAGGTGACTGATAACATTTTTCTATCACATCTTTTGTCCCCTTCCTCCACTCCTGTGGTCTACATTTAGGCCCTGATCTTGTACTCAGCACCATCAAGACACTTCCTTGGGCATGAGGCAGAGCCTCCCTGAAGCCAGCATGACACTGGAAACAAGGAAGGACATAGGAGTGGGGGACTAGGTTAGAGGCATGCTAGCTTGGGAGCCTGATTTCTACAGCCATGAGAGAGATATGAAAACAGGGCAAATGATACTAAATTAAAAATGCACACTGCTTTACATCTCTGCCTATGCAGCACAGGACCACAGCTGTGTAGTGCTTACCTGGAGTGGTAGGACTGGTGCCAGGGGGTGCCAAGCGTACCCTGAGATATTTGCATCATACTGGGATCGGGTTGGTTCTCCACAAGCTTGGTTGAATGCCAGGAGTGAGGTCGGCCTGGAGTTTCACTCCGCCTAGGTAAAAGCAGAAAGATTTTGCACATCAGCAACAGGCCAGATCTTCCAAGGAAGGTGAAAGTGAAGTAACACCAACAGCCACATTTAAAATTGCTCGTGCTCACTTCTGTTTCACTGCTACATTCTTGTCTCTTCCAAGCGAACCAAGCAGTAGTCATGCACCGTTCCCGAAAATCACACAACATGCTCCCCCTCGTAGTTGCAAGGCAACAGGCATGGGCAGACAAGGGGGTTGTCACTGAATGCGGAGGGTCTTCCTCCGTACCTCCCAGCCAGAAGCCTTACCCCTTGGGAATGAGCCCGGGTGCCCATTCACAGGGATCAGTTTGCAGGCTGGGCTGCGTGCGGACTCCCACACAATGCACCAAGCAGGGTGGCTGCATGTGATTCTTACGGATGCTGAAGGAGCGCGTTTCTCAAAAGGTTCCCTTCGTTTTGAAGTGACGGCTGGCAAAGTCATCTAAAGAATCAAATACCATGAGGGGGTGGAAGCCTGCACAATGCTGTTTTGATCTCTCCTCAGCACTGGTAAAAATGCAGGAAGAGACGTGACAACCAAGTGCCAGCAGTGTGCGTCCTTCGCATCCCCCAGGGCCTTGCAGCCGGCCAGCTGTCCCCCTGCAGCATGTGAGCCTGGGTGCGTCCCCGGGCACGGCACGGTTGGCCTTCGGTTGCTTCAGTCACCAACGCTAAGGAAGGCCTCCATCAGCTCTCAGGAGAAAAAAAAACCACGACAACCTTGTTTAAAGCACATAATGGCGCAATGGAAAGTTAAACCAGGGGATTAGCAATCAAGTACCCTGAACATGCCACACAGACTCTCCTTCGTCCTAGCCTTTGGGCTTGTCCTTAATCGTCCCTCTGCTTTCCATGGGGGATCTCTCCCCCTGCTCTAGCACTCATCTCCGTGGTTTCTAACTCTTCCTGTGGGATCGAAGAGCAGCACTGGACCTGTGTACCACTGAAGTCCCAAATGTGACAGCCTGCAGGACAACTTTGACTACCTATAAAGCATAAATGCAAGATATGACGCATCCTTGTCTCGCTGAAAATTTCACAGTACAGCACGTCCTGAATAAGTCAGTAAATAGATTAAAATGCCCTCTGCAGATGTAAACCAGACACCAAAAAAGGACTCTCCTAGTACCGCCTAAGATAATGAAAAGAAACGATACAGGAAAATGTACAAAGTAAAAAATGATTGTTAGGGTCAGATCCTTTACTAACACAAGTTAACATTGGCACTGGCTGATGTCCTACGACATGGAAAAGCATTGGCAGAAAGTGAGAGGTAGAACCATTTCACCAGTAGTTTTTCCATACAGATTTCAGCAGCACACCTCATTCTCTCATCATCAGCTAAAAGAAGAAAGAAAAAGGGACATTCTTTTCCTTTTAACATTTGTTGTGACAGGATTGTCTTAAGTAAAGCTGAACTGGAGGTTTACAGAGAGCGAGCTGAACTGAGCACCATTTTACCATTACACGTGTAGGTGTGTTTAAAACAGAGCTCTTTTGTTAAGCTCCTTGCCCAGAGAAACAAGGAAGCTGAACGCTGCCGGATGGGAAGTTGACAAAAGTGGTCATTAAGAATAACCCACATTCTTGCCTTTTCCGTTGCAGAGGTTTAAAGACTCTCTTTGTACTTTCGAGTAGTATGAGCCCCCAGCATTATTTTTTTTGCTTGGGAAAGCACACTGAATGATCACAAGCAAAGCACGTTACCCCTTGATTTGATCAGTAAAAAGCTGCAAGGGAGCTGTGTAGCCAATCTTCTGAGCCACACGTATTTTAAACCCCTTTGGTTGATATCCTTGTAATAATACAACACATGGACAGCGAAGCTGTGAATTTAAGCCAGAAGACATGCCGTACCGGTTCAGTGCGGGATAACCTTGCATTGTTTCCACACCTACCTGATCCTGGAAACATGGATTAAGGGTAACCGAATCTTAGCCGAGCTTAAGCCAGGAAAGGAAGCGCTGCGGTACACATGATCTCCAGCTCATGTTGCAGACTCACGCAGGTGATCTCCAAGGAGGCGGCAGAATGGAAGTATGGAGGGTCTCTGCACACACGTGCACCGAAAGGCAGAGAACAGGGGGCCTCATCCATTCGCTACTGAATCAACCGAAAGACTTTCCTTGAGACAGAGCTCTGAGGTTGTAAAAGAAAGGCACAATCAATGCTGCCGGTGCCGGTGTGTGGGCGTTCAGGGAACACCAAAAAGTTCCCAAGCTTCAGCCTTCTGTAACACCTGAAAATAGCACCTTGCTTCACTCTACTTCCTTAAGCTTAGTTTATAATCATTATTGCCTAATTAGGGAAGAGGACCAGAAGTGAACTGCAATATGACAGTAAGCACCACAGTGTCTAAAGGAGAACAGCTATCTCCCATTACAGATGGAGCGGGTGCTGAACATGGTTTATCTGCCAATTTTGCGACAGCTTTTGGTTACGCTTGCTTTAACGCAGAGCACAACTTTCAGGAAGCAATAAAAACCAGTGCAAGATTAAACTCTTTTTGGCAAGTGGTGCAGAACTGTTTTTGTAAGGCCCACAACGTCAGATCCTGATTCATCCCAGACAAACTGGCTGAGCGATGAAACTTGCAAATGCAGCAGCTAATTCCAGACTTGAGTGAAGACAAATAAATCATTAGATCTTTAACTGGTATAAATTAGGTGTAGCATAGTTGCCTTCAACAAAACCAGGAGCAACAGCTGACACTTTGTTCCAGGAGGTTGTAGCATTTCAAAACACAGAACTGTAATAATAACAACAACAACAATAACAACAACAAAATGACCTCACTCCCTTAGCCTTTATACTAGTTCCTCAAGGGCTGCACTTGTACCATACTTGCAAAAGCATCTGGACAATCTTATTACTAAAAAATTCTCCACTTGAGATAATGGAGAAAGTGATCCCTCTGTTGTAAATGCCAAGGCTGAAAAAGACACTCCCCGTTCCTCATGGACACCCCCAGTGATCAGATAACCTGGGCATCCAGGTCAGATTGGCATCATGACAAATGCCTTGGAGTGAAGATACCCAGAGAAGTCAGTGGACCTTGATGCAACGCTGGCATCTAAATAGGCTCCACGGCAGCTGTAACACTGATTACATACCAGATACTGCCAAATTCACACCGTAAATTGGAAAACCAAAGGGAAAAGAATAGTCTTTAATCTTGTCCAGCTGCTGTTATCTGGGTGCTACTTGTTGCTATACTGGTCACAGCATTTTCAGACAGAAACGTGACCGGCACATTAGCAGTCTCCTCTAACACAGTCTGGCAAAGGCTTGATGCAGTCTGGCCTGCAACGACCATGCTGACATTTCTGAGGCCCTTTACCATTAATAGCTCTGTAGCTCTCTCTTATTAGGAAATGCTGAGCATATTCTTCTCTGTAATGTCTGTAGATTATTTTTATGCTTTGTATGCAAAACAGTAACGGGACTTTATAAACATACCTTGGCACTAACTCTACAAATGAATCAGCATCTAAAGAACAACCATCTGAAGCTTTCTTCACAGGATAACTTAAAGGTTGATTTATCTTTTTCCCAAGGTTACAAAATAAAACCATACAGAACAATGTATTCAGTCTAATTTCTGTTCTTTACATAGTGTTCCTCACTGATGCCACAGTACATGCACAACCAGAGCACTTTGCAATTCAAATGTACTCCAGCCCAGTGTCCTCCAAGCGCGCACAGATACTTCTCTATAAAAAGGCCCATCTTTAACCAAAGCAAACAACCTAGCTTCTTCAAATTGCCATTTTCATTTTTTCTACATTTGCCTAGAAAAGTTTCCCTTTTCCTAAACCTCAAAGTGGAGCAGTTTGGG
>NW_010972920.1:2591927-2617015 GCF_000737465.1 Haliaeetus leucocephalus | reverse complement strand
TTGGGGAGGAAAAGAGAAGAGAAGAGAAGAGAAGAGAAGAAAAGAGAAGAGAAGAGAAGAGAAGAGAAGAGAAGAGAAGAGAAGAGAAGAGAAGAGAAGAGAAGAGAAGAGAAGAGAAGAGAAGAGAAGAGATGTTCAAATAACCCCTGCAGACTCGCCTGCTCCAGGTTTCTGACAGCAGCATCCAGGTTGCCAGCAGCCAGCGGCACACTTTGGCTGAGGCCAAACTGCACAGCAATACAGCGATACCGTCTGCTGCTGCCGCGACAACAAAAACTGCAGGTGGATGACTGTCATTACGCCCAATTTATGGGACCGGTTTCTACGTTGGGGCGAGAAGCAGGAAGGACAAAGGTCCCCCCCTCACATGCCATATCCTGGTCTTTCATGGAGCAGGATCCTGGGGCACGTTATGGGATGTACTTGCTGTGCAGATTAGACATAGTGTGAGAGTATCGAAGGAAGCTGCTGAAGCTGGAAGAGAAGGATTTCACAAGGAAAGCACCTTCTCTTAGGAAACACAGACTGAATTTTATCCTTGCAGACAATAACAGGATGTAACTCAGCCTTTTAGAAAGCTAGTGAGTGAAAGGCAGGGAGGGGATGTTGTGGCCAATCAATTAGCAACTCAGAGTCATCAATGCCCCAATAAACTGACCTATTTCTACTGCAACACACCCACAGAGCTTGCGGGGAGTTGTTTCCATCAGTCTCACATCTGTCAAACACATCATCCAAGATGGCTGAATAGAGACCACTTGCGAACAATTCTTCTTCTACCACTGACCTTGTGCTCATTTTTCCTCTGTCCCAGCAAGCTTCAAAACCCTCCTCAGCAGAGATGGGGAATGCTGAAGACAAAGGCGGTAAAACCTTTCAAGAAAAGCATCTCTCCCCAAGGAGCAGAATCCACCTGCGGATCTGGGCAGGAGCAGTAGTCACTGGGACACATTCTCCATGACCTGCAGGGATGGTTTTGACTAGCTGCTGGTGTTAACATGCCCAGGAAAGATGGGTAGACATAGAGAAGAGACCTAAGGCCAAGAGGGTCACTCTGTGCCATCACAGACAACCGCAGTCCCTGTGGATGTGCTTTCCCCCAGCAGTTGTGTGGCCCAGGTGGCTGTGTGGGAGGTTGCCGGAGCTGGAAGGGATAGCCATGGCCTGGCCCACTCATCTGGGGAGGTGGGAAGGGACGGGGTCCCTGCAGCAGAGACCCTCCTCCTATAGAAAAGAAGAAAGATTTGGACGCAAGTGCAAAGCTTGTGCCTCTCGGATCTGATCCCAGGCACTGAGTCACAAGAGAGAAAGCCGAGAAGGCAGCTACCCATCCTTACCATGTCATCCTCACAGTAATTAAGATTTCAAGCTAGTGATACTTCTAAACTAACAAAAAGTATGTGGCAGAGGAAGCATGTCCTGAGCCATACCCCACTGCACATTGCAGTAGGCTCTTTCTATACGGAGAGATCTTGATCATAGGAATTCATGTGTACCCTCCCAGGGCGACTATGTAACTGCATCAACAGAAAGCATAAACAACGATCTGAATTTTCACCGGTGCAGACCTGTCTCCAAGATGGCCACATCTAAAAGGAGTGCTAGCATAACAAGGATATGTTCTACAGACATCCTAATGCGCTGCTGCAGTCCCTATGCCTAGCTATTAAGCAGGAGATGAAGGAAAAACTAAAGCACTCAGAAGCCTATTAGGATTTCGACAGAGCGAGGCCACAATCTACTCAAAGCAACGTCACTCTTAATTAAGGTTCAGTCATGGTTCTAAAAATAAGCATAACAGACGAGGCCAATTAGAAAGAAGTCGGACCATAATGGCGTCAGCTTGATGTGTCTTTCACTGAATCTGTCTTTTTAGGCTCACAGAGCCCTTCTGGTAAATCCTGGGGCAGGAGAGATCTAGAGTGAGCTCTGTCCCTTCACAATTTTGAATAAAAAGAAGGATGACTCATTAGAAAGACTTGAAGTATATGAAATATTTCATGTCACAGATCTTGGGCAAGAGCGTCTCCTCACCTATAAAGGAAAGGGAGAGTTGCACCCCCCACCCCTCTTTATGCTCAGATTAAAACTTTCTGTAAGTAAAAAACACACTGAAAAACCCCTCGCTTCAGAACACTTAGGTGAAATGTGTGAATATTCTCATACCAGGACAGAACCTTCTTTTCCACAATATGTTAATCTCTGCAACTTCTAGCGGACAACTCCCCACCCAGACAATCCCTTCAGAGTACCTCACAGTTTTTAGTATTCTCAGTCTTAAGTAAAAAAAAGAAAAAACCTTGAGAAAAATACCCCAGCCAAGTTCAGAGCCCTACTCCAGACCACTCCAGCCTCATTTCTCTCTCCGTCCCCTTTCCCAGTGGTGTAGGCAGATGTGCCTGCGTGTTGTTTCCAGCTGACATGTCAGATGTTATTTGTTTTTTCCCTTTGACGAGCATCACTTGGCATGTCTGGGTTGCACCAGACCAGGCCCTGAGTGCCTCGTCAGAACTGGGAGACAGGTACTGATCTCCCTGAAGTCTCTCTGCAGCGAGGAAGCAGAGAATCAGAGGCTTCTGCTCAGATTTCCTACCACTACCGTCGCCAAGTCTTCGAGAAAAACTCCCCACCATAAGACCGGAAAGAAAAGCCCTTTGTGAGAGCAGAGATGACAACCACGTATGTGGATGTACACAGGGATTTTTTCTACCGTTCTTCTCAACTCCACATGCAGGAAACAGCCTGTCTCTCTTCCTCCTCTTCTCTCCCTGACACCAAAAGCAGGCAGAGAAAAATGGTGCAAAAAGATTATTTTTTGGACGGGAATTACCAAGGGCACAATGTTCATCATACTGCCTCTGGTAAGGGACAAGGTGTGGATGGTTAAGGATACATGAAAGCGTCAAATGCTACGGCAAAATTTCCCACAGTTTGCAGGAGACCCAAGATGGCTTTTCTTGAAAGAAACGCTCTCTGCCCCTGGCTGCAGAAGGAAGTGCTGGGATCACTCAGAGGTGATGGCAGCTGTGACCAACAGTCGCTCCTTAGCTGAACTTAGGAACAGTCAAACATTGTAATTAATGATTATTGGTCTTGCATGTCACACCTCTGTGTTATCACATTTCTTTGGTAACCCCCAGGCTGTCTTATCCAAGAAAGGGGCATTTATCCATTTTCCAGAAAAGGAAACAAAGGCCTCGAGAGGTGAAGTGACTTACATAAAATCACCCAACAGGCCTACCGCAGAGTGCAGTGCTAGGAACTAGGCCGTGTGCTGCCGCTTCATTTTCCCTTTGCCCAAGCATATGTCTGACAGGCAATATTTAGATTGATGATTTTGCCCTACACAAAGAAAAGGTCCCACTGACACTCCCTGACA
Source organism: Haliaeetus leucocephalus (assembly GCF_000737465.1). Taxonomy (NCBI): domain Eukaryota; kingdom Metazoa; phylum Chordata; class Aves; order Accipitriformes; family Accipitridae; genus Haliaeetus; species Haliaeetus leucocephalus. The sequence continues at coordinate 2,613,636 of NW_010972920.1, read as the reverse complement.
CTAACCAGACAACAGGCTTGAATAGGAATAGTGGGGCTTTGGTTATTAGTGTGAGAGGTGATGTATACAAGCTTCATTCTTGTTGATTACTGGATTCAAGGACTTGTCCTACTGGGATCTCCTGACATCTTTCTTTTTTAAGGAAAGCGTTATGCAGCAACATGATAAGTATGATTTAAATTGCAAAGTAAAGAGTATTTCAGATCTCTATTTTGAGAAAGTACTTGCTGCCAGGATAGTCCATCTGCACCGTTCACACAGGACTGCGGCTTAGACATGTGGAAACTAAGACAGCCTTCTGCCTGGTACTTAGAGCATGTGTCAGCTAGAATGAGGAGCTGGTGAGCACTGGACCCTCTGCAACTTTCTTCTTGCTACAATTTTACTCTGTTTCCTTCTCTGAAAAAAGAAGAGGAAAGAACAGACATGGAAAAGAGACAGCTGACTGACTTACAGTCTTTGAGAAGGGCCCTATTATTTCCTGTCTTCTCCAGGCATTCACATCACCTCTCGGAGCATGGGCAGAAAATCTCAGCAGCCAGACCCTACAGTGGCTTCCCCTGCCTGAGGCTTTGCAGAAGTCAGAGAGCTCCATTGATTTATCTGTATTGATGAATTGGCCCAACGGGTTTAATACAAATAATTTTTCCTCATTCTTCTTCAGTCAGTAAATTAGTTAAAAAGACAGAAAAACAAGCATAGCTTAGATTCTTTCACACCCTGATATCAAACACACAGCAACTTGCAACAGGAGAGACTCAGAAACAATGGAAGGAATGTGTTTTCCTAGTCTCGTTCAGTGCTTAGGAGGAACTCAGTGGTTGGCAGCAGAAATGCTGCCCTGTGAGCCCGATTACCCAAACGTAACACTGACAATGAGTCACGGCAGGTAACCAAGGGGATTTTCAGGGCAAGTGTTTCAGACAGTAGTTGGGTTCTCCTCTGATCCAGGCAACGCCAATAAACTCAACACCAAAATGCTAATGTAAAAATGACAAACGACAGAGAAGAAGGTGGTCCTTTAGGTGCGGTGTGCTTAATGTATGTATGTATGCATATACATGCACTTCGGGGCGGGGGGGGGATCTGTTCACAAACAGACTGCTTGCTGGGACTTCCCTTGCTGGCCTTGCAAGGGAAAAAAAGGCAAAGGGTACCAAGGGGAGTTTAAACTTTTAGCTAGTCAGGTGAACTCATGATTTACTCCTAGCTGGGAATTCACTTTCCCACTGTTCCTGCAGGGAGTGGGTGGGACAGGTGGCCATCCTGGAGTATATCACTGGGATTTAGACCAGTGGGGTGAGTGCAATAGCAAATCTGCAGCGATCTAACACAATTCAAGCCACAGAATGGCTAACGAACCTGTCCTCTCCCTCAGGAAAACTTTTAATCACTTTGGTAATAAACATTTTTTTGGTGAAAGGCACCCAGGCATCTGGATTTCTAGAGCTAATTCCTCCCTCCTTCTCATCTCAGATTGCCCTTTACTGACCGGTAGAGCTGTAGTAACATGGCTGCACTGGCTGGCAATACCACTCTGGCCTTGTTTATTTTGCGCAGTGGAGGAAATGAGGCAAGCTTCACTGAGCAATCCTTGAGTGTACACTCAGGAAGGTGAACTGCAGACTGGTGCTGTGCTGCTCCTTTCCACAGATGCTCAACTGCAACACCTGAGAAACTGGTCCTGAGCTCTGGATTTCCCCTTTGACTAAGGACATTCATTCATCACCCCAAATTTCAGAAACCAATCGGGACTGCTGACAGCCCGTCGCCTTCATTGCCCATGGTGAGTCTGCGGAAAGTAAACAAGCAGGGGAATTGCAGCCAGTGCTATGGCCAAAGTGAAGGCCGCCGAGTCTGAAACACCCTCCCACACTCAAATTCTTATACATTAAAGCAACTTCCTGTTTGTAATCAAAGCTTCAGCCCGAGTTAAACTGAGATATGCAGACACAGCCTCCGACACTGCCGGAAAAGTAAAGCAAAACACTGGCTCTGCCTCCAAAGACAAATTAAAACAAGTGAAACGCTGAAGTTTGGAGCTTCTGTGAAGATCTGCTACTAGATCAACAGGCAAGCGGGATTTACAGAGGGCATATGCTGAATAACTCATTGCTATAGGAAGGTGGTGGATGTATGGGAGCTCCTTTCCCAAATTTGCTGTGGGTCACATACCTCAGGAACTGCAGAGTCCCACACCCCAGTCGGAGATAAATCTCTCCCTGATAAAACCAGCTTGAGGAGAGATTTCAGCCTCTAAAATCTGCTCTGTCCAAAACAGATATAATTTATGGTACAAATCCTCACCTGGAGGAAAGCAATAGAAATTTAGTGAGGTTATGCACATGAACACTGGCGGAAGAGCGGAGCTCTTTCTCCTCCTTTTGCAGCCACCCAGGCTGTGCAGGGTCAGCATCTGTAACTGTTTGCAGTGGCTAAAAGCTGGAGCAACTCCACTAAGGTCAGTGAGTTTGCTCCAGAAGTGCATCCTTGCTGATAAGATCAGAACGTGACTTCACATGTCACATTACCTTCTCAGCCACTCACTAATAGGCGCTGGGCCACATTTCCTCCAGCTATAGGAAATCAGTGTAGCTTCTTGACTTCAAGTCAAGGTCTGGCCTGAATGCAATGTTGCCAATAAAAGTCACTGCTTTGACTTCATGGTGCAAATCTCAGAAGACTGAGACACAAAAATCTATGAGGTCATCCAGATTACCATCCGACTGATGTAAGACGCTCTTTTGATGCCAGCAAAAGCTCTGCCTGAGTAAATGCTGTAGGATTTAGTCCTAAACTGCATGCACAAAGGAAGGAGATCAGGCTCTGCCACAACACTGGCCCATCCAAAGCAATTCAGGAAACTGACTTCTGAAGACATTTAATCATTTAAAAATGCAGATAGGCACTCAGCAGTGTTGTCATGATTGCCAAACTACCACTGAAACTCACAGACTCCGAAGAAGCCAGGTCATTTTGGAAAGCCAGGCACCTAAAGCTGGGGAGCCACAGCAGGCTTACATCACTTCTGTGGAGATATTTTGATCCAGCATCTCTGATGATCTTTACCACCGCTGACAAAAGTTTTTGAGGAGAAAGGACACCTCTTCCCAGACTCCTTCTCAGTGAGTCACCCCCAGGCATATTGGCAGCCAAAGCAGTAACTATTTTATATGCAGCCCTATGTAAGTGTTACTGACATCCAGCAATGCTGATGCTTGACTCAAGGCCCAAAATGGTGAATTCATTTCCCTGGCACTGTGCTGAGGGCAAGGAAGCCTTGGGAAAAGGTGGGCGTGAGGTTAAGGAACTGTCCTGGACCTCTTCCACTGCCTAACGCCGCAGACGCTGGGGATGCACGCTGCTCCACTCCAGCATTACTGCTGCCCTCACTCCCACAAGAGGGAAGTGGAGTTTGCCAGCCACTCTTGAGGAACAGCGGCCACAAGACACACACAGCAGATAGGGACACTGATACACGCATTCTAACCTGGTCTTCAGCCGTAACTTAACTCCTCCTGACCATGTGGTTTTGCTGGGCTGAAAGTCAGTGGTCACGCAGTTCAGACTGAGTGGGTTGGGAGACAGGTTGGTACATCCCTTTACTGCATGTGTGTCCCTGTCAAAAGAAACCAAGGCCATGTAAACATTGACACACAAAAAAATCAGCCCTTGAATCCCAATTTAATAAGGATTTTACGAAAGAAGGCGATACACAGACCCAGGGGGCAAGGCAGGGGCATCAGTCTATTTTTTTTGAAGTGCAGAGAAAATGTCACAGAAAGCCACGTGTATCCCTTTTCTTCTCTATGTCGTTGCCCAGACAGCCTATAAGAGTGAGATTTTGCTCTCCTTTATACCTAGGCAGTGCTCAGCCCCTGCAAGTGGCCCTCACAACTGTTTTGGAGGAGCTGCACAATACCGCAGCACTGCTTCTTGGCACACGGGAGTGAGATCAGCTGCAGCATCCATGGCACAAAACTCATTATCCTACATCTGCATTTTGGGACTCTAAATCCCTAAGTGTGGAGTTCAGGGGTTCCACTGTGGGATATGCCCTTTCCACACGTAACCACCTCACGAGAGCTCAGGGAATGCTCCGAACACACAAGAGAAAAGCTAAGACAAAGGTCCACACAGTGAGAGCACAAAAGAGAAGCCTATCCCCCCCTCTACTGATATTTCCACAAAGTTAGCAAACAAATATTTACCCTGCTTCATCACACGCATGCAGAAGTCACACAAACTCCGTATAACCATCACTTCAGCTCCTTCCTTCCCTGAGGCACAGGAGAGCGTGAAACAATCCAGTATTCCCACTTGCTCCCATTTTTAGCACTGAAATGCAGGAGAGATTTGAAATTTCTGCTTGCTCAAGGAACCCCCACGCTGAATAAAAGCGCGTCTGAAAGGACCCCCTCCGTGCCTCCCTCGGCCCGCAGCAGGCCGCGGCCCGAGGTGCGCTGTAATTGCCTCTTGTTGTGTGCTTAGCGGGCTGCAGGCTGAGCGCACATGCCGGCATCTGGGGCTTTGGATAGCTGAGATGGCTTGGATGCCATTCCGGTGAGAGGCCAGCCGTCTTTGTGTCCGGCTCGGTCCTCCCCCACGCTCCCTCCCCAAGCCCCCACGTGCCAGGCAGGAATGTTAAGCCTCACATTGCGGATGAGATATACCAGGGAAGCGCAGCAGCACTTTCACCTAGATTAGGGAAAGCGACTGGTCTGGAACGGCCTTTTTGCTCGCCCTGCTTATCTTCATCCAAATTTCACCCCAAATCCTGCCTTAGCTGCCTTTTCTTTCCATGTGCCAAACCTCGTTCTGCTTTGTCTCTGCCACCCCTCTCCTCCGAGACCATGTCGAGTCTCTCATCAAACTAGAAAGATGCCCCTCCCTGCTCCTGCACCAGCCTTGCTATATACCAGGAGCACAACCTCCTTTACTGCAGCCCTGTGAAGTGCCAGTACCGTTAACTGCTCCAATTCTCTTTGTTTACCAAGTTTACCAGGAAAAATTACTAATTTTTAGAGGAGATTTCACTGCAAGATAGAGAAAGCCCAGAAGGCCTGCTACAGATAAGGATTTAAAAGATTGTACATAAACAATTTATATATACAAATAGGTATACAGTTTCATAAGCAAAATGTATTTCCAGCTGTAGCGTTTAGAGGACAAAGTCCTCTGTTTAAGGCTTTGGATGGAAACACTGGCGAGATGGTCCCAGCCACAAAGAACTGCACTTCTGCCCCCACAACTCTGCCCCTGAGAGATTTCTGTGATAAGGAGCCCCACAAAGCCCCTGGGAGCATTTAAGCACAGCTCAAATTCGTGGCGAGGCTGCTGCATATCATGCTGAAGCCTAATGAGGTGTCTCGCTGACAGCGTTGTGGCAGGATCCCATTAGAGGGGAAAGGATCTCAGCAGAGGCACTTGTCTTAACTCCGGAGCAAATCCTGACCCCCCTACTCAGCCCTCATTGCCCACACAGGGAACTACCATCCCTTACACCTCCTCTGTTTGCTAATGGAGCCATGAAGAGAAGATACAGTTTACCTGACATTACCTTAGTTTAAAGGGGAGAAGAGGCCCTTGGCTGTGACCATACTTCAAATTCGGGGTAACCCTTGCATGAGTCAGAACCGGGGGTCACTACTGGGGGCTGGCCTAGCACCCTTCTTTGCAGAAGTGCCGATGCCTGTGGCTCCTGCTGATTTTGAGGGGCAATGCAGGTGCTGAGCCCTTTTGGAAAAGGCATCTGGATGTCCCAAAGTGCCGCCAACTGCCACGGCGCTGTAACTCTCATCACAACACTGAAACACGTACAAAGTCAAGGCGATTTCTTTGAGACAATCCTCAGAGTGCTGTTTCAACCTCTTTGAAAGGAGATACTGACACAGTAGAAGATCTTTGCCATGTTCATAGGAGACGCCTTGGATCAGCAATGAACTTTCCTAACACACCTCCGGCAATGCTCAGTCGTAACTTCCCTACTTGTTTCATAAATAGCAGACTTTGGCTCTCCCAGGCTACACGATAGCTGTCCGCCTGCAGTGAGTAAAGCTGCTCATGTCTTCTCTCTGGTCAGCTATCTCCAAAGTAGCCAATAACAATATTTAGGACTTGGAAATTGCCCCTGTGCCAAATACATTAAAAAGAGTAATCAGCAGCCTGAGAAACTGATATAAAGGAGTAAGTGCCTACAGTTTCCCAGTCAGCACAGCCTGGTGATCTTTCAGCACTTAGCGTCTTTTTTTTTTTTAAGAACAGCTTTTGAAACATGTGAAGAAAGCAAGAGACAACACAGACTCTAAAACCTGCTGCAAGCAGAGCTTTCTGAGTAAGTTACTTCCAAGCGTTCCCACATGGATCCACACAGATCCGACCCTCACAATCGGCAGCTACAAGCAGTGGGAGGGTAAGCAGCTTGGGTGTTCCCCCTCCCACAGTGAGAAACCCGTGCTTGCCAGCATGCATAACTTTGGGGTTTACCTCACAGAGACAAAGAAACGTTAATTAGTGTCTGCATGGGCTCTGGGGTTGTTGTTCGGGGGTAAGAAGGAAATGCAATGGAGTTTTTCCCGAGCCTCTTAAAAAACTATAATTACTGAGCTCTGTGTGGAATGGCGGGCTCAATAAGACATTGAAAACTAATCAGCCAGTCTATAAATAACACCATTAATCAAGCCCAGTGGGGAACACAAGAGATGAGGATCCTTCCACCAGCGAAGCACACACACACCAGGGACGGAGCACAGCAGCTCTTCAGCAGCGGCCACCGCCGGGTGCTTTGCCGGTGAGGACGATACCCATGCAGGGGTACCACTGGCGAGAGCACAGCTGGCTGACCACGGAAAATACCTGAGGCCAGCATCAGGGCTGCAGCTGCAGAGGTGAAGACAGCCCCCAAACAGGACCCACAAACCCAGCACCTTTCCTCCCCTTGCAGCTTTCTGCCTCACACTCAGTCAAGCGACCTGACTGCTTATCCCAGAAGATTTTCTAAAGGCATTTCTAAATCGTTTTCTAAGGCATCTCAGTCTAACAATCAGGAGCGTGCTAATCTCTGCAAAGATACTTCTTCAATCGTAACGTGGAAGCGGCCACCCTAGTGCAAAGACGTTGAGGGCCTACCTTGCGTCTTGACTGTCACCACTCACGCCTCCTCCTTAGAGCGATCGTTCTCCTAAAGCTCGAGCTGCCCCCAGGACGGCACAGCGTGATGGCTCTCTGCAACAGCACCCAGCCCGCTGGGATGCTCTTTGAGTTCGGGCCTGCACTTTATTTCGGGATGTCGCAAAGTGCCTCACAATTGCATAGCTAAAAAGTATCCCTGGCAAGGAGTGGCCTGCAGTTGTTCTTTTTGTTATCATGTTGTTTCTAAAGCTCGCAAGTGGGAGACAGGAAACCTCGCATAGTCTATTTAAAACTCCTTTACCTCCCACCTGAGGCTGGCAGCTGCCTCTGAAATCTTTCCTTTTCTGCAAAGTTCGTGTTTAATTATGAATTGTTATTTATACTTGCTGCTTCCATGGTGCCTTTGGTATTTAATACCGTACATGCTAATGAGTAGCTGTACAAAGACACCCTGCTTAGCTTTGCTGTCATCTAAAAATATGGCCAGTTATGATTTTTTCTTGATGCTTGCTCGACAAACAGCGAAGGAATATAGTACTACAGATTTAAGCCTTTTTTTAAGAAAAGCCTGCTCCTGAGAAGTTTCACTGCCCCACAGCTTGGTTGCCTCTGCCTTGTGCAGAGGGCACCAGCCACCAAAAGGAAGAGGCAGCGCCTCTTGATCCACGCGGCAGTATCTCCTCTGCACAGCCAGCGCTGCCTTTTCTGAAGCGAACATCTGCAAAACGTTTCCCTATTTTTTACCACCCTCTTCAGAGCTCTTCAAGAAAGCGTGGGTGGCCTTATTTTATATTAATCAACTCCCTGCAAGATTCGTTTGCCTGTTGCTGCCATCCGATGTCTCATGTCCTTGCCAAGCCTCCACAATCCCCACAGAACTAATTCGCTGTTTTAGGGAGATCCTTTGCTTCTGACTGTAGACGACTCTGACCTACTCTGGCTGCCTTATCTGTCTCCTGCGCTGACCTCCTGTTAGCTGCATACTTGAAACGTTTCATACCATTAATCTTAACCTTTTGGGCTTTTGGGTCTTCTTTCTCACTTTCTTCAGTCTTCCTTATCCTTATTTATAATCTTCACATTCCAGTACAGATTGGTTTCCTAAATCAAGCCTAGACAACAATTAGTGGGCATGCACGCCTCTGCCCAGCAGATCTCCCAGCTGACCAATTTCAGCCAGGGTCTGCAGAGATACTGTTCTCAATGAATTAAACTCCATGTTTCATAGAAATAGTTCCCTGAGTAATGGAAGTGGCATAAATCATTGCTCTCATTGAGGAAATGCTGTGGTGTGAGCTCAGCTGCCTGGCTACAATTCCCAAAGAGGAGAGAGATTGTACACAGGGAAGCTGTACAAAACCAAACTTCTGAAGTTTTGTCTGCACATAGCGCTTTTTTTCCAGCACATCAGCCTTACACTTCTGTCTGCACTACCATCCTATACTCTGCTTTTCTGCTTAGCTGTCTGTAGTTCCAGGTATGAGTCTAGGATATGGCTGAGATCATCCATAAACAGCACCCGGGAACTATGCTTAAAAATTATTAAAGTCTTTTTTTTTAATTTTTCAAAATGGGTATTTTTCTAATGGTTCCACCTCTTGGAGTCACGATTACTTATTTTAAACTAATGCCAGGTTTGCTGCCATGGTAATAGAAGACCTAAGTCCCAGAGGATCAAATGTTAATAGGTTTAGCAATTTTTAATGTCTCATTACTTCTAAGCCCAGTGTTATTCCTAGAAGAGAAGATGGAGCTTAAATTCTGATTTTTAAATCATTCGGGATCGACAGGAGTGTTTATAACCACTATCAGAATTAAAAGCTTTCCTAGAAAAATAACTCCTCACACGCTGACGCTTCTGAAATTGAGATTCAAGCAAGGAACTCGTCTTCCAAGTTCTACAGCAATTTGTAGGCATTTCCTGATATTTTTTCGCTTGGTCTTAAATCAGAACGTAAGAGGCAACCCTGCTCCACTACAGAAACAGCCAACAGCACAGCACAGACACAAAAATAAGGAGAAGCAGCAACAAAGCGGAACTCGGCCCTGACAACTCTGCAAGGAGGGAGACGAAGGCGTTAAGGCTGCTGTTTTATCCTCATAGCACCCCATGTTACACAATGTCACAGGGCATCCTGAGATCCCCAGCTCAGCCAAGTGACATAAGGAGAGTTCGGCAGCTTCACCTATGGCTATCCTCATCCCGCAGGCGACGGGCAAGCTCTCAGCAGCTGATGAACTGGAATTACGTCTCCCTGTGAATGAAAACGCCGCCTCCACAACAATCCCCCATCTCTTGGCAAACAACAAGCCTTCCTGCCTCCTCCATGCTGTTAAGGAGACGGCTCCCCCAGGCAGGGCTGCAGAAGGGGAGGGAGACCATGCTCATCCCAGGCACCAACCTTGCACTCGCCAGTGGGCATGCTGCTTTGCAGATCCTCCTGCTCCGCCTGAAGTGAAAAGACTGGATTGCTTACGTATTTCTTATTTTGTTACCTCCTGTGGCTGGTCCAGAAATAGCCCCTAATCCACATATCTGTCATGCTCACAGAATCTCCTTTAGCTGAAGTGGAACTGCTCTGTGTGTCACTGCACAGAGGCCCAGGTCCTCTCCTGGACAGAGCACATGTGGCTCTTAGCTGGCAGCAGCAATATCCGCACAGATTCATTAGTCTGTGCTCACAGGACCCCCAAGCCAGACAAAGAGCCAGGACCAGCTGAACATACAAGGACAAAACATTTTTTCCTCAGAAAAATTCTTGTAAATAGAACTGAAACTTCTCCTTGGAGAGCATGCAGTGTGGACTAAAACTTTTGCTGGGATAAGTCTCTCAGTTCCTGGGTAAAATCTCTAGCCTGTCCCTTAGGACACTCACCCGAGATGGGGAAGAGCCAGGTTCAAGTCCACAGTCTAATAAGGCAGATAAGGAATTCAAGGCCGTTTCATGGACACCTCAAAATACAACAGGCTCCACCTGTGAAAACCTCTGGAAGGACTTTTTCATCCTAACACAGAGCAAGACAGGTTTTGAAATCTCAGTAAGGCTCATGGAGCACATGAATCTTGGGACCAAAGTAGGTCTTCTTCCCAGAGTTCTGCAGCAAGATCCAAGACTCAGGTAGAAACAATAATATCCACACCTTGGATTCAGATGGGTCAGTAAAGCTCAGGGAAAAAAACCCACACAACCCAAATCCATTCAGAGCGATGCTGGCTGCTGCTTCTAAGAAACAGGACTATTTAATACTTTTTTCTTCTGTACGCATCACAGGCACATCCATGCTGATATCTGTTAAGGCAGGATTACTAGAGCTGATCTTTGTGCCATAAGCCAATCATCAAATGAGAAAAGAAGAAATTTTCCAGGAACTGTGCAAAGGCAGCTTGTGCTTTTCTAAACGCACAGGCCATTGCTTGAAGGCAAATTAAAAGGCTAAGAAATTATGGAGCTGTCTTGGGATGGCAAACTTTAGATGGATACATCTCACATTCAAGCACCCATCACTTTCAATCTCATGGCTCATACATGGTCATGCTGAGCATGCAGTATTTCAGGGCAAAGAAACACAGAGGCCAAGAAGTCACTTGGAATTAATTCAGACTCGCAGCTTTCCTTCTAGGAGGGCTCTTCACTTACGCAACTGCAACTTAAACAACTTCAATGAGTGCTGACCTTCAGGTCCACCAAGAAAAAGTCTGGAGAAAGGAGACCGCATTTTGACTGTGCAATACCGTCTAGTCCTACTTGTCCAATGTTTTTCTGGCTTTCCATTTTCTCTGAAAATGGATGGGTTTTATTTGACCTGACCTCAATCCCACAATCTGGCCACGCTGTGTTTGCACAGACCCACACAAACGCACAAACAAGCTGCTTCGGCGCCATACCTGTTTGCAAGCAGAGATCTGAAAGGAGTATTCGCATTCATTTGGGCTCCTCACTTCATTTGGTATTGGCTGAGGGATCTTTGAGAAAATGAACTCCCTCTTTGTCTGTGAGAGAGACCTAATCCTCGTTTTGCCCTGGAGGATTACTGGGTACTTAGAAAGGCACTCACATGCACATTTTTGGTTTCTGCCAGCTACATTTGGGTCCACAATATGTAGCATTTCACTTCGGTCTTTAGGTTTGACAATAGGCATTCCACTGCACCCAGACCTCGACCCCAGAGACTGCCACCCTTTTAAAAACACCCTAAATCAACGCTTTTTGAAATGTGGGCCTTCCCCTGCTTTGCATGAGTGGTTCGCCCTCAGACAGCGCGTGTGAATTCAGCGTGCAGGCAGGCAGCTGGGCACACAGCCCTGAAGACCAGAGTCCTTTCTTGTGCTGCTGAGCCAGTGGTCGGAGTGCATGGTTCCCTGCGTGGTCCTGCCAAAAAGACCTGGACCCTAGCTGGAAGGGAGAACCTGTAGGGCTGAGAAATTAGCTTTTATCCCTAGTCAATTCCTGGCTTTTGGTAATAGAATTTTATGGTTATACTCAATTATAGCTTACTGTTTGTGCCACAGTACCACCCAAAGAGCCTGCCTGTTCAGGCACTGGAGTCCACAACTCCTGGGTTGTACACACTTGATATATAATAAAAGGTCATTTGTTTTATTATAGAAATAATTATTCCTATAATAATTCCAAGTGCCCAGCACTGCAGCACCAACGCTGCGCATAGCTGGGCTTTTACTGCTGTGGTTGTCTGTGCACAAGGTGGGTTTGTCGCTGGCCATGATTTTGCTCTACCCATCAAGCTCAGGAGCCTTTTCAGCCTACTGGTGTTCCCACATGGGTAAAGTGTGCTCTGTGCAGCTCTGGCCCAAACCTTTCTGGGATTGTGGCTTAATTCTGTAAAGTAGAAATTCAGGATGTAGTTCAATGGAAGTAAAGGACTCTCATGTTCAGCTGGTGTAAATTAGCACTGACTTCAGCAGCACCCTGCCTGCTCAGGGGAGATCTCACCTTCTCAGCAGGTGAGACTTGAGAGGTTACGACTGTCTTGGTCTGTCAAATGGTACCACCACAAAAGAGCAGAGTGCAATCCGCCCTGCACCCCGACTCTACTTGTAAGTGAAATGCTTTCCTGCACCTTGTAGTCAGAGAGTTTTAACCCCCTTAGAAAACAGGTCTAGCTACTTATTGAGTTAAAACAAAAGTAAAAATACAGAGGAACGACGTTGTCATTCTATTCTACCCCAGGACTAACAGGACTATCTATAGACTTGCTCTTGACCATTACTGCAAATCCCTTTGAGTTTTTTTCAGAGACATCAAGTCACACCGGCCTTTGCGGATGCTGTGGGATTTTCTTGGGGAATCAGAGCATCACCCCCCTTCACGGGCTGTTCAGGACCAGGAGGCCACTAGGAATAATCCTTCAGACCTGGCCATAAAGGACTGTGATCAACTCTCTCTGAGGTGCAGAAGTGCTCAGATCTGTTAGTCAGAGGTGCCTGAAATGAAGACGATGTACTGAAGAGCTCACACAAGCAGAAGGATCATTAACACCTCTGTCCCTTTAAGGACCACGACTACCGCACACACGTAAAATAGTAATGTTATCCTTACAGGTTCTGGGGTATCCCAACACTGAACCATGCTGATCAAAAGTAATTTTGTATAAATTACAACATTTAACTTTTCTTACATAACACAAAACGCAGCACAAACCAGCTCTAAAGGACAAGTGTAAATGACAAAAAATAACTGCAGCTCCTGCGAAGAAAGGCAGCCACAAGAAGGAAGCAAAAGTCATACTCATATAAAATAAGGACTGGTTTCCACCTTAGGATTAAAGAATTAAAATGATTCCATGGGGAAAGACTACAAGCCCTCTATGCTGAAAAAATAGTTATGTTCACAGAGAGAGATTCAATAAGCAGAAGATATTTTCCCAGATTACTGTTTTTACACTCACCCTTCAGAACAGTGATATTTTCCAGATACAAAAGGGCCGTCCTAAGGAGGGGTCTGAATGTCAGGCAAGATGTGTCCCACCTGGGACCTGGCCATGGGGTGCAGACCCAAGACCTGAAAGGCAAGACTAGCCTTCACCGGGAGCCTTTTCCAACAGCATGTAGCAGCTGGGGCCAGACTCGATCTGCTGGTGCAGTGGTTTGCGTGAGCACTGCCTAATATGTTAAAGGCAAAACAAACTAGGTCAGTTCAGACCAACAATTTAAATGGTTTAAAGCTAAAGATTAAGGGAGTGCTTACACGAACCATTCCAGTGGCAGATGGATGAGATCTCTGGCATTGATCAGCAAGCGAGGACATTAATCTCTTCTGCCAGCACAGCTGGATCTCTCTTCCTGACTTGCATACGCATTGCACTTTAAGGAACACATCCTGAACTTTTACCCTAGCAGCCCTCCTTTGAAAATATGGATGTTACTGAAGTGCTGGAACAGTAACTCAGCTATTTTTGAAAAACTGGTCTCAGTGGTTGGTACTGAGCGAGTGACAACCTGAGCATCTATTCAGAGGGGGCAGAAGAAAGCCTCATATTCACATTTGTCACAGGCATGGTGGACGTTCAGCATCAAGAATCAACTCAAGTCTGCAGCTGAGTTGTCTCTCTGCTCTCTAACCTGATTATTTTGCAGTGCTTCCTGGTATGCCAGATTTTAATTGCAGTAACTTGAGGGGTGGAGTGCATTTTACAGGCCTAAATCACCTTGACAGGTGTAGCAATGCCTAATCCCCAGAATATGAGCTACATCTTATGAGCTGCTTCTCCATCCCACTCACCCACCTCTTCCCGGACAAATTCCTGAATCCCTTGCTCAACACAGCATCCATTTACTTCCTCAGGACTTCAGCAGAAGATTCGCTCAGGTGAGAAATGAGTATAGATTGAGTAAGGAGATAAGGATTTGGCCAGCTGCTTTGCAAAACACAATCTCTGCAGCACCTGCAGTATCATTTTGCACAGAGTTCAGACACCTGTAGCTCTCAGGGACTGTAGTATAGAAAAGCAAGGAGAAAAAGATGGTTACTACAGGATGCAGCTATGCCTACTAGTTGTCCGTCTACCCCTGAGACAAGAAATGCTGCCGCTGGTTCATCATACCTCCACTGCACCATGTTAACTGGACAAGTCCAGTGGAAAACCAATATACCGGTCCAGGGAGGGCATGAAAATAGCCTGGCAACAGCAGAAAGACTTGAGCTTTTCAGGTACATACAGAGTCCACAGGGTGGGATATAAGCACAGAGCAAACAAAAGCCTGCTAACACAGCAGAGTTGCAGTCTGGCTGATCACCTCCTTGCATTTTTATTTGTAAAGAGTTCAGTGAGTTTGCTGTGGTTACTGTTCCCCTGCAGCACTGCTATCACAGCTTTTTTGTAACTTCAGCTATAAACGCAGCTATAAATCAATGCGGGCAGCACAGCCCGTGGAAGCGAAGCCATTCGAGTTACAACAGTGTGCGCGCAAGGCTAAGGCTCTGCCCTCTGAGCATTTTGTGATTCTTTGACTTCTGATGAGAGTGCCCAAGGCGAGATACAGAAATGCTGGCTGCTAAGCTAAAAAATAAATAAATATCTGTTTGTCACTCAAATTATTTTTAGCATCTGCCAGTCCGGCAGAGATGAGAGCTTTCTGACAAGAGTTTGGAAAAGGATGAGGACTGCAGCCATGACAAGACACATCAGATGAGAGAGGAACCCTTGGCCTCTCTCGCCTGGCGCTATGCCCCAGTGCATCCCCACTGTGCTCACACAAACCACCTCAAAGGAGGAACCGGCCTTCCCGACTCCACTCCCTCCCGGCAGCAACGGAGGCCCCCAGCACCTGCGGCTCCTCCAACAAAGGCAAGGGCCCACCACCTACCCCTGCCCGGCGAAGCCAGCTGGAGTGTGGGGCGGTGGGGGGCCAGCCACCCCGAGCCTGGTGCCGGCGGTGCGGGCAAGGCGGCCCCACCGCACATTCCTGCCGCCAGCGGTGAGGGGTAGGCTTGGGGGACGTGCACAAAGCAGCCGGTTTTAAAAAAGAAGCGGGAGGGAGGTGAAGAATAGGGAGGACTGTAAGCAACAATAAAGCAATTATTCCAGTTTCAGCAGGCTGGGGAAGCATTGTAAGGGTGGAAAAGACAAGTGGGCTCGAGTCTCATGGTTAGCACCAAGCGGAGATGGATGAGAAACGAACACCGGAGCCACAAAAACCTTCGCAGTTGCCAGCAGCCAGGTCTCAGCCCCTGGTGGGATGCCGCCTGTCTTTGCACGACACTGCTAAGTAAATAGTTAACTTCTCTCTCTCTACATTACAAAATCTTATACAGCCTGCATTAGAAACAGGAATAGTAACATCATCACTGATATGTGAACAACTGCTAAGAGTAAAGAGTCATGAACATTTTTCCTTCAACCACAAGACTGGGGAATGTAGAAATTTCAGGCCATTTAGGAGCATAAATAGACCTCTGCCATCCTCCTGCTGAAAGGATACTACGAGCATCTTTCCTGTACACAGCCCTATGTGTGGGAGCTCTTCTGTGCACCCTGCCAACAGGAAAACTCTTCCCCATCACCTTGTCTACTGTGTTTTGGTCCGACGATCCTGAGTCCATACCCATATCATTTCTCGGGCTCAAAGCAAGATCTGAAGTTGGGAGTTCAGATGTTCTACTGCGTGCGCTGCAGGGCTGGATTAGCACCCGCAGAGGCCGGGGGATGCTCACACACTCACCTGGATGACGTCAGGGTCTTCCCTGGTGATGCTGCCCTTGGGTACCAATGGGGCAAAGCACCTCCAGGAACAGTTAAGAGACATTACACTACAGATCACCATATGGCTTTGATTTCCAGGGAAATATCTCAAATCCTGCTGGTTTCCCGGGAACATGAAGGTACTACTCCTCTGTAGATAAAGAACCTTTCACAGCTCTTGGGAAACCCAGAACACCCCACTTAGCCTAAATCCCTATCAGCCTTTAATGGGGCTTTCCTCACAAGTCACTTAAGACACATCTTAAAAATCCACCCAAAACCACTCTGTTTGAAACAGTATGAACTACTTTTCCTTAGAGCAGCTCCAAGCAGATTAAGACACTATGGAGGAGATGACCATGCACTGCAGTGCCAACTGGCAGTCTGACTTGAGGTCTTTCACAGCTAAGCAGAAGGCAGCCATTTACAAGTTAATGAAAGACAGCTCACGTGAAAAATTGTTATTCACCACTGTGAACACCAGCACCCTCTTAAAAGAAGCTGCATCTTTGCTAGGGACATGCGGTGATCTGTAGTCACAGTCTGGAAATCTCTGCTCTGCGTGTCAATAGGAAAAAGGGGAGCAATACATATCCCCAGTCTCAGTCTCTCCTCGTACACAGGACATGCTGTGACCATCCTCACTGAAAAAAAAAAAAACCACCTCCAAAATTAAGTCTTGGTGGAGCCAGTCCCAAACACAAATTATCATTTGATTCGCAAGTGCCAAACTCTTTCACAGAGTGAACAGCAAACCCAAATCCTATTAAGAAGCCATCAGTGTCAATATTTATTTCTCACGAATCAGGGACAAGTAGCCTAATAAATGGTGTCAGACTGAGCCTGGTGAGATGGAAGAGGAAGGGGATAGCCTTGGGGAAAGGACATGACATTAATCAGCATCACCTCTGCAAAACCCTTGACAGAAACAAGGTAGTAAACTCATTAGCCACTTAGAAACTAAGCTCCTTTTTTGCTTCACACAGTGATAGCCCACAGTTTCCAGTCTGAAGGTTTGGCATCCTTCACAAGAAACCCACCGGGCCCCATAAAATCTTTTCCTTTCAGTCTACCTCTCAACACACACCTCACTCTGGTCCGGACAGGCTTTGCTGGCTTAACTGCTCTCTTCCCTGACACAGAGCAGCACCATCCTGAGGTCTGGACTGCAGTTCATTAAGCACTCAAATCAGTATGGTGTAAGAGAGCTTCCAGGCAAAAGATGTCTGCACAGGAAGACAAACAAATAAAACAATGATTTCACAAGGCAAACTCCTTGGCTGCAAGAGCCACTTAAAATATTGCAGCTTCTCCTTCTCCCTGTGGATCATTCCTGCCCCTTGGTGGTGGTATACACCGTCTCATCGAGTGTGCTAACAGCACCATTCGTGCAGCTGCACAGCAAACCAAGGAAGGGAACCAGCCCAGCTTAACTTCTGCCAGATGACCCTGCTGAAGGTGCCTGTGCCAGAGCCCAGAAACAGACCCAGCTTTCCTCTGCACCTCATCACAAAAACAAGTTCACGCTGGGTGAAACACAATGATGGTGCCAGGTCTTTCAATTGATGTAGCTCAGTGAAGATATGTGGATTATATTTGCCCCTCGCTTGAGACACAGGCTAAATTTTGGTTTTGTTTATATGCTGTTGCTTGGCCTTCTTTTACCCCTGCATTTTCTTGTTTCTCTTTAATGCTTGCTGCCCTATTCCTCATCCTCTGCACCTGGGATCTAATAATCTGCCTGGAACAGCCAGGACCAATACATACCCTTAACAGACAAATTGTTGGGAAATCCGCTTAAAAAGAACTCGTGAGCTGCATAACAATACAGTTTCCTTCTCCCTACCTAGATGGGAAAACACAATATTAAGACAAATATACTCCAGGCTTGATCTTTCCATCACGGCGGTAGCTTAGTTTTTAGAGCCATGCCTTACAGCACATATTTGCTCCCATCTATCCAGGGAAACTTAAGCTGCCATAGCACGATTAGGATGCGGCCATCTTGCGCAGGGGGCCCTGTGGCCCTGTCCCCACTATAACTGTACTGTGCACTGGCCATCAGTTATCATCACGTACTTTACTTAAATTAGTCTGAAATGGAGTCTGTCTCCAGCCTGGAGCCTGTTTGTAACTGCAAAGGAATCTGTGCCCTCCGTAACACACGAGACGGGATCAGGTCACTGCTGGAGAGCACTTGGCCTGGCTATTTTTATTGTCTGCCCGAATACTTTTCTTCAACGCCGTTTTAGGTTGCTGAAAGAATAGTAAAGATGAGATTTTTTTTAAAGAACAGATACACTGATAATCCATAGGAACTGTGTCCTTTTAACTTTTGGACGTTTCTCAAATCTTTGCCCTGTTGCCAGGATGCTGAAGGCATTCTGAAGTCACAACATGATGAAATCTAATCAGGGTGAAGTGGGCTGGTTTCATTTTCATCAGATTCCTCTTTCAAAGGCACAATTTTACCCTTCTGATCCTTCTCCCTACCACTAGAACTGAGCCAATACAGCAGTTACTGCTACATCAAAAAACCCACCCAACCCTCTTCCACCAAGAACAACTGATGACTGAAATTCTTCATGTTTCTTTAAACCCAGAGAACAGTGCCACTGCTTCAAGCACTGGTGCAACTAGAATGTAAAGGATTAGAGAAATGGCTCGCATCTGAATACAGGCAAGCGTGCATCACATCACGGTTAGCCAAGCTTTTCACTCAAGTTAAACTTGGTAACAACCCCCCTAAATCATCATTTTCAAACATACACAGTCTTTTCTTATGTGTCTCTTCTTTCCACTTAGGTATCACAAAGTTTTAGATATTTATATCCTCTTGCAATTCTGGGTTCTTTGGAGTGAATCATCTATTTTCAACACAGCACTTGCCAAGAAAAGGGAAATGCTTGCGAAGACAAGCATGCAAATCGACAGTCTGCATCCTTCTCGGTCTCTATAGGACAGATGACCCTTGGGGAACATCCCTGTTGCATCCACAAGAGAGAGGCAGCCGCAGTAACAGGAGAAGGGTGACCCACTCTCTGCTTGATTGCCACTGTCAAAATGAGGGACGGTGCCATCCCGGAGGCTGTCAGACAGGACGGCTGAGACAGCGGGAGGCTGTGAAATCCTACTTTTGGAATGGAGTCAGGGCTTGTCTAAAACTGGTACAAGAATTAGGGAAACACTGTCATTGTCTCTGCCCTGGTTTACAGGAGTTTAGCTGAGCTCTACGTATTGTTCATTCAGGGCAATACGCTTTAGCCCCACTGTGCAGCTTGCTTGTATGCCCGGTGATATAAAGGTAGTCTTTGTGTGGCAAGACTCAAGACTCCCAACTGCACTCTTACAGGAATCCAGAGCACAAATAAGCTTCCACTTGGGGACATTCATGAATAAGCATTTGTAAAGAGCAATTAGTACTTAATTTCAAATGTTTGACCTGTCTCAGATTTGCGGCTAGGTCTGCAGCTAGCAAAAATCGGCTTCATTCCATTTCCATGTCAATAACAGGTTTTCCTTCCCAGCAACTCAAGCATCTGATAGGCTGTGAGTAGTGTGGCTACTGTGGGCCTGATCCTGCTGACCATAAGCCATTCTCTATTCCCACATCCATTAAAGTCAGCCACCTTGCCACTGTGAGCACCAAGAACTCATCACATCAGTTCTGCTGAAAGGGTCAAGCCAGCCTACCCAAGTTTAAAATTGAGTGGGCGTTGTTGCATCAAGGCCCTCCAAACAAGGGTTCAGCCTTCACCCCTTCTCCTACACCCATAACATCATTCCAGCAGCAGAGGTACTGCAGTCTTCACCTGGATGTCCAAAGGCCAGACACTGAGCCACGGTTACCAAACACCCAGTGCCGATCATGATAACTCTTTGTCTAAACAAATGTTAGCCAAGCTAGCAATTCTGGTGGGAATGACTCAGGGCTAGGGAAGAGTGGCATTATAAAATACTCAGTTTGATGTCATATCCTGCTTATTTATTTACTTATACCGCCACTGAGGTGAGGAAGCCCAGGAACGGACCAGGCCCCACTGTGCCAGATGCTCTGCAAACACCACAGTGAAGAACAAATGCTCACCCAGAGGGCTTACCATTAAAGTAACTAAACAAATGCAGAAAGGATGTTTTCCCCATCACTGCTGTTCCCGCAGCACCCTTCTGGAGTCCATCCATTCACCGACACCGACTGCATCCTGCTGCAAGGAGCACAGCTTTTCTCTCATTGCTGCCAAGAGCTAGACCACTATGCAGAGGGAGAAGAGCTATACATCACACTGCTTTTCTTCTCACAAAAAATCCGGGGTCTGCTTGTTTGCCATCTACTGAACACAGGGACATTTGACGAGGCTCTTGGCTGCTGCAGAATCACAGCTTGCCTGTCTCCCAGAGGCAAGACTCCCACCTGCCACGGTAGCAGCCCTCTCTGCAGAGCAATGCCAAGGAGGCTGGAGCTGACTGTGTACGTAGTTGTTGGCTTCTTAGCAGAGTTTTATAGCTAAACTTCTGGCCTGCTGATCTCTGGAAGAAAAGCCTCTGTGATTATTAAATGTCAGCCTGAACTTTCCCATAAAAATTACAGTATTCCTTATTTCAGTCAAACTGAACTTCCCTCTTTGATTTAAGAACCACAGGTGCCAAGCACCATTCAATATGGGCCAACAAGCTTTCAATCCTCTAAATCCCCATATTATGGGCCTGCAGGAGCACCCCTCTCTGTCCAAATTGCAGGCTGGCCTGGACTTCACCTCTCTTAGTTAAAGGAGTTTTAGGGCATTGATTTTTCCCTAACATTGCTCCTGCTGGAGTCAAGGAAAATCTCGACAAGCACCCACCAGGACCTGAGTCAGGCCTCCACTGCTGAGAAAATACACTGGGCTGCTGAGATTCACACACACACCCCCACTCTGGCTTGCTGGCTAAAAGACGGCAAAACATGACTGCGGCTTGGGATGAAAAATGCACATGCTTCAATGTGTGCTGCTGGTGTCACCTAATGGACAGGGAGCACTGAACGGATAGGAAATTTAAGGCTGGGTATAGGCAGAAGAACATGCAGAGGTCAGTCTTTAAAACGCATTATAGCAGGGAATGAGAAAAACAGACCTCTGGACTTCCTGGGTAGAAGAAACTGAGAAGAAAGTTGGAGTGAAGGCAAATGGGTAAATGAGGTCTGTGGGTCACGGCCCTCCCAAATTTACAAAGAAAGATGCTGGCTGATAATGTTACATTTGAAAATAATTCTGTTCTTAGCCATTTTAAGGAGTCTGTGGGTCATTCCAACCAGGTGATAAAACTTCTCAGCTTCTGTCCCAGTATCTCATTGCAAGGTGCCTGCCAGCAGAACCACCTCCAAGAACACTACACTACTTACTAAAACATGCAGCAGCCACGAGGCGCGCGCAAACAAGAAACCTCCTGCTGTTCAGGTGCCCAGCAATTTCCTCTAGAGAAAGTACTGTAAAGGGACCCTCCAAACACCGTGATCCTAGAGGCGTGCGTGCAATCAGAGCAAAAAGACGGGGTTTAAATCACACCTGCAGAACCCCTCCGAATAACGAGCTTTCACGTGTGGGCAGAGGGAAGGGCGGCACGCCGGGGTCTGATCCTACACCCCTTCCCTCCCTGCATCCCGAGGCTCCAAAAAACCCCGAAGGAGAAGACAGCACCTGGAACGGGAGGGGGCGGCCGCCCCCAACCGCCCTCCCCGGGCCGGCTCCGCCGGTGCCAGCCGGACTCCGGGGCCGCCGCCCTTTGTTAGCCCGCCCTGCCCTGCCCGCCCCCGGCTCCCCTTATCCTTGCAGCGGGAGATCGCGCGTCCGTCCCCCCCCGCACCCCGGGCCCCCCGCTCTCCGTCCCCCACGCCGCCCGA